>NC_092225.1:77435940-77445940 GCF_036320965.1 Panulirus ornatus | reverse complement strand
GAAAGAATACTTCCCACGTATTCCTCGCGTGTCGTAGAAAGCGACTAGAGGGGACGGGAGCGGGGGGCCGGAAATCCTCCCCTCCTTGTATTAACTTTCTAAAATGGGAAACAGAAGAAGGAGTCACGCGGGGAGTGCTCATCCTCCTCGAAGGCTCAGAGTGGGGTGCCTAAATGTGTGTGGATGTAACCAAGATGTGAAAAAAGGAGAGATAGGTAGTATGTTTGAGGAAAGGAACCTGGATGTTTTGGCTCTGAGTGAAACGAAGCTCAAGGGTAAAGGGGAAGAGTGGTTTGGAAATGTCTGGGGAGTGAAGTCAGGGGTTAGTGAGAGGACAAGAGCAAGGGAAGGAGTAGCAATACTCCTGAAACAGGAGTTGTGGGAGTATGTGATAGAATGTAAGAAAGTAAATTCTCGATTGATATGGGTAAAATTGAAAGTTGATGGAGAGAGGTGGGTGATTATTGGTGCATATGCACCTGGGCATGAGAAGAAAGATCATGAGAGGCAAGTGTTTTGGGAGCAGCTAAATGAGTGTGTTAGCGGTTTTGATGCACGAGACCGGGTTATAGTGATGGGTGATTTGAATGCAACGGTGAGTAATGTGGCAGTTGAGGGAATAATTGGTATGCATGGGGTGTTCAGTGTTGTAAATGGAAATGGTGAAGAGCTTGTAGATTTATGTGCTGAAAAAGGACTGATGATTGGGAATACCTGGTTTAAAAAGCGAGATATACATAAGTATACTTATGTAAGTAGGAGAGATGGCCAGAGAGCGTTATTGGATTACGTGTTAATTGACAGGCGTGCGAAAGAGAGACTTTTGGATGTCAATGTGCTGAGAGGTGCAACTGGAGGGATGTCTGATCATTATCTTGTGGAGGCTAAGGTGAAGATTAGTATGGGTTTTCAGAAAAGAAGAGTGAATGTTGGGGTGAAGAAGGTGGTGAGAGTAAGTGAGCTTGGGAAGGAGACCTGTGTGAAGAAGTATCAGGAGAGACTGTGTACAGAATGGAAAAAGGTGAGAACAATGGAAGTAAGGGGAGTGGGGGAGGAATGGGATGTATTTAGGGAATCAGTGATGGATTGCGCAAAAGATGCTTGTGGCATGAGAAGAGTGGGAGGTGGGCTGTTTAGAAAGGGTAGTGAGTGGTGGGATGAAGAAGTAAGAGTATTAGTGAAAGAGAAGAGAGAGGCATTTGGACGATTTTTGCAGGGAAAAAATGCAATTGAGTGGGAGAAGTATAAAAGAAAGAGACAGGAGGTCAAGAGAAAGGTGCAAGAGGTGAAAAAAAGGGCAAATGAGAGTTGGGGTGAGAGACTATCAGTAAATTTTAGGGAGAATAAAAAGATGTTCTGGAAGGAGGTAAATAGGGTGCGTAAGACAAGGGAGCAAATGGGAACTTCAGTGAAGGGCGTAAATGGGGAGGTGATAACAAGTAGTGGTGATGTGAGAAGGAGATGGAATGAGTATTTTGAAGATTTGTTGAATGTGTCTGATGACAGAGTGGCAGATATAGGGTGTTTGGGTCGAGGTGGTGTGCAAAGTGAGAGGGTTAGGGAAAATGATTTGGTAAACAGAGAAGAGGTAGTAAAAGCTTTGCGGAAGATGAAAGCCGGCAAGGCAGCAGGTTTGGATGGTATTGCAGTGGAATTTATTAAAAAAGGGGGTGGCTGTATTGTTGACTGGTTGGTAAGGTTATTTAATGTATGTATGACTCATGGTGAGGTGCCTGAGGATTGGCGGAATGCGTGCATAGTGCCATTGTACAAAGGCAAAGGGGATAAGAGTGAGTGCTCAAATTACAGAGGTATAAGTTTGTTGAGTATTCCTGGTAAATTATATGGGAGGGTATTGATTGAGAGGGTGAAGGCATGTACAGAGCATCAGATTGGGGAAGAGCAGTGTGGTTTCAGAAGTGGTAGAGGATGTGTGGATCAGGTGTTTGCTTTGAAGAATGTATGTGAGAAATACTTAGAAAAGCAAATGGATTTGTATGTAGCATTTATGGATCTGGAGAAGGCATATGATAGAGTTGATAGAGATGCTCTGTGGAAGGTATTAAGAATATATGGTGTGGGAGGCAAGTTGTTAGAAGCAGTGAAAAGTTTTTATCGAGGATGTAAGGCATGTGTACGTGTAGGAAGAGAGGAAAGTGATTGGTTCTCAGTGAATGTAGGTTTGCGGCAGGGGTGTGTGATGTCTCCATGGTTGTTTAATTTGTTTATGGATGGGGTTGTTAGGGAGGTAAATGCAAGAGTCTTGGAAAGAGGGGCAAGTATGAAGTCTGTTGGGGATGAGAGAGCTTGGGAAGTGAGTCAGTTGTTGCTCGCTGATGATACAGCGCTGGTGGCGGATTCATGTGAGAAACTGCAGAAGCTGGTGACGGAGTTTGGTAAAGTGTGTGGAAGAAGAAAGTTAAGAGTAAATGTGAATAAGAGCAAGGTTATTAGGTACAGTAGGGTTGAGGGTGAAGTCAATTGGGAGGTGAGTTTGAATGGTGAAAAACTGGAGGAAGTGAAGTGTTTTAGATATCTGGGAGTGGATCTGTCAGCGGATGGAACCATGGAAGCGGAAGTGGATCATAGGGTGGGGGAGGGGGCGAAAATTTTGGGAGCCTTGAAAAATGTGTGGAAGTCGAGAACATTATCCCGGAAAGCAAAAATGGGTATGTTTGAAGGAATAGTAGTTCCAACAATGTTGTATGGTTGCGAGGCGTGGGCTATGGATAGAGTTGTGCGCAGGAGGATGGATGTGCTGGAAATGAGATGTTTGAGGACAATGTGTGGTGTGAGGTGGTTTGATCGAGTAAGTAACGTAAGGGTAAGAGAGATGTGTGGAAATAAAAAGAGCGTGGTTGAGAGAGCAGAAGAGGGTGTTTTGAAATGGTTTGGGCACATGGAGAGAATGAGTGAGGAAAGATTGACCAAGAGGATATATGTGTCGGAGGTGGAGGGAACGAGGAGAAGAGGGAGACCAAATTGGAGGTGGAAAGATGGCGTGAAAAGGATTTTGTGTGATCGGGGCCTGAACATGCAGGAGGGTGAAAGGAGGGCAAGGAATAGAGTGAATTGGAGCGATGTGGTATACAGGGGTTGACGTGCTGTCAGTGGATTGAATCAAGGCATGTGAAGCGTCCGGGGTAAACCATGGAAAGCTGTGTAGGTATGTATATTTGCGTGTGTGGACGTGTGTATGTACATGTGTACGGGGGGGGTTGGGCCATTTCTTTCGTCTGTTTCCTTGCGCTACCTCGCAAACGCGGGAGACAGCGACAAAGTATAAAAAAAAAAAAAAAAAAATATATATATATATATATATATATATGTGTGTGTGTGTGTGTGTGTGTGTGTGTGTGTGTGTGTGTGTGTGTGTATTGGAAAGGATCACAATTTTGTGCGTGATCAAGCGATCTCAATTTGACAGAGTTAAATTATCATCAATTCAATCTATGTTCCTTAGGGCATTACATATTTGCAGTTCAGAGTTTATTGATAATGTGTTTAAGAGGATATATTCGAATGGATCTAAGTTGAAGTAAGCTAGATCTTTCATTGATAAATCCCTTAAGTTAGCAAAGAAATCATTTTATGGAGTTGAGCCCATACCTTCCACTAACACGAAGAATCTTTCAGTTCGCCCTTTTGATAATAACGTTACTGCACTTCCCATGTTGCTTAGACCCTTTTATGTAAATGTTGCCTTCAGCAACAATATTATTATGAGGAATATCTTAATGAGAAACTCAACAAAAAATTCTCCTGGGCGCATCTATAAAGTACCATGTAGAAATTGTGATAAGTTTTATGTTGGGCAGACTGGTAAGGATCTTTCTGTTAGACTTAAGCAACATGAATAGAGTATAAGAAAAGGAAAAGAATCGAAACTTGTTTAATCAAGTTAAAAACTATGACCATTGTATTGATTGGAGTAATGCCATATCAGCTATTAACTCTAACTCCAGTACCACGAGAAATACCATTGAATCTTCAGTTATCAAATACACAAAGAATTATGACTTTGATATCAATAAAGGTCTATATATATATATTGGGTAACTTTATTGTTGATAAGATTTGCAAATAATTCGTCTTCTTGTCCACATAATAAGTCTATGATACACTAGTTGTCTGGCTTGGACAATCGCATGTTAGCCAAATGGCCTTTATATATATATATATATATATATATATATATATATATATATATATATATATATATATATATATATATATATATATATATATATATACATATATATATATATATATATATATATATCTTTTTATCATACTTTGTCGCTGTCTCCCGCGTTAGCGAGGTAGCGCAAGGAAACAGATGAAAGAATGGCCCAACCCACCCACATACACACACATATATATACATACACGTCCGCACACGCACATATACATACCTATACATCTCAACGTATACATACATAAACACACACAGACGTATACATATATACACATGTACATATTTCATACTGTCTGCCCTTGTTAATTCTCGTCGCTGCCCCGTCACACATGAAACGACAACCCCCTCCTCCCGCATGTGCGCGAGGTAGCGCTAGGAAAAGACAACAAAGGCCACATTTGCTCACACTCAGTCTCTAGCTGTGATATATAATGCACCGAAATCACAGCTCCCTCTCCACATCCAGGCCCCATAAAACTTTCCATGGTTTACCCCAGACGCTTCACATGCCCTGGTTCAGTCCATTGACGGCACGTCGACCTCGGTATACCACATCGTTCCAATTCATTCTATTCCTTGAATACCTTTCATCCTCCACCATGTTCAGGCCCCATGCACTCAAAATCTTTTTCACTCCATCTTTCCACCTCCAATTTGGTCTTCAACTTCTCCTCGTTCCCTCCACCTCTGACGCATATAACCTCTTTGTCAATCTTTCCTCACTCATTATCTCCGTGTGGCCAAACCATTTCAAAACACCCTCATCTGCTCTCTTAACCACACTCATTTAATTAGCACACATCTCTCCTACCCTTTCATTACTTACTCGATCAAACCACCTCACACCACATGTTGTCCTCAAACATCTCGTTTCCAGCACATCCACCCTCCTGCGCACAACTCTATCTATAGCCTAAGCCTCGCAACCATATAACATTGTTGGAACCACTATTCCTTCAAACATACCCATTTTTGCTTTCCAAGTTAACGTTCTCGACTTCCACACATTTTTCAACGCTCCCAGAACTTTCGCCCCTCCCTCACCCTGTGATTCACCTCCGCTTCCATGGCTCCATCCGATGCCAAATCCACTCCCAGATATCTAAAACACTTCACTTCCTCCAGTTTTTCCCCATTCAAGCTTACCTCCCAGTTGACTTGTACCTCAGCCCTACTGTACCTAATAACCTTGCTCTTATTCACATTTACTTTCAGCTTTCTTCTTTCACACACTTTACCAAACTCAGTCACCAGCTTCTGCAATTTCTCACCCGAATCATCCATCAGAGCTGTATCATCAGCGAACAACAACTGACTCACTTCCCAAGCTCTCTCATCCACAACAAACTGCAAACTTGCCCCTCTTTCCAAAACTCTTGCATTCACCTCCTTAACAACCCCACCTATAAAGAAATTAAACAGCCATGGAGACATCACGCACCCCTGACGCAAACCTACATTCATTGAAAATCAATCACTTTCCTCTCTTCCTACACCTACACATGCCTTACATCCTCGATTAAAACTTTTCATTGCTTCTAACAACATACCTCACACACCATATATTCTTAATACCTTCCACAGAGCATCTCTATCAACTCTATCATATGCCTTCTCCAGATCCATAAATGCTACATACAAATCCATTTGCTTTTCTAAGTATTTCCCACATACATTCTTCAAAGCAAACACCTGATCCACACATCCTCTACCACTTCTGAAACCACAATGATCTTCCGAAATCTGATGCTCTGTACTTGCCTTCACCCTCTCAATCAATACCCTCCCATATAATTTTCCAGGAATACTCAACAGACTTATACCTCTGTAATTTGAGCTCTCACTTTTATCCCCTTTGCCTTTGTACAATGGCACTATGCAAGCATTCCGCCAATCCTCAGGCACCTCACCATGAGTCAAACATACATTAGATAACCTTACCAACCAGTCAACAATACAGTCACCCCCTTTTTAATAGATTCACTGCAATACCATCCAAACCCGCTGCCTTTCTGGCCTTCATCTTATGCAAAGCTTTTACTACCTCTTCTCTGTTTACCAGATTATTCTCCCTAACCCTCTCACTTTGCACACCACCTCGACCAAAACACCCAATATCTGCCACTTTATTATCAAACACATTCAACAAACCTTCAAAATACTCACTCCGTCTCTTTATCATATCACCACTGCTTGTTATCACCACCCCATTAGCCCCCTTCACTGATGCTTTCATTTGTTCCCTTGTCTTACCCACTTTATTTGCCTCCTTCCAAAACATTTTTTATCCTCCCTAAAATTTAATGATACTCTCTCACCCCAACTCTCATTTGTCATCTTTTTCACTTCTTGCACCCTTCTCTTGACCTCATGCCTCTTTCTTTTATACATCTCCCAGTCATTTGCACTATATCCCTGCAAGAATCATCCAAATGCCTCTCTCTTTTCTTTCACTAATACACTTACTTCTTCATCCCACCACTCACTACCCTTTCTAATCTGCCCACCTCCCACGCTTCTCATGTCACAAGAATCTTTAGCGCAAGCCATCACTGCTTCCCTATACATATATTTATTTGTATATATCTATATCTATCTATCTATCTATCTATCTATCTATCTATCTGTTTATCTGTCTATCTATCTATCTATCTATCTATCTATCTATCTATCTATCTATCTATCTATCTGTCTATCTATCTGTTTATCTATCTATCTATCTATCTATCTATGTACATATATATATTTTTTTTTTTTTTTTTTTTTTTTTTTTTTTTTTCCAAAAGAAGGAACAGAGAAGGGGGCCAGGTGAGGATATTCCCTCAGAGGCCCAGTCCTCTGTTCTTAACGCTACCTTGCTAATGCGGGAAATGGCGAATAGTTTGAAAGAAAAAGAAAGATATATATATATATATATATATATATATACCAGTCCACACCCGCATATATACATACCTATACATTTCGGCGTATATATATATTTACATATATATACATACAAAGGTATATGAATATATATACATGTACATAGTTCACACTTGCGCCTTTATTCATTCCAGTCGCCACCCGGCCACACATGAAATGACACCCCCCTCTGTACGGTTGAGTTGATAGGACGGAAATCAGGCCTTCTTCGTCTGTGGTACTCTATGAAGATCAGGCGGCCTTTGTAGATTTATTACAACAAAACGTGTACGTCCATCTGTAGTACTCTGGGTTACAGTCTTATGACACACTACGACACACTCTAGTGAACAGTGTGACGATGCTGGCCATTGTGTCCCCTCAGGTCACACTGACAGGGGTTATATGGGAGTCCGTCAACACCCATTCAACAACGTGTTCAAATAACAGATCAGCTCTTACGTGTTCAAACATCCTGATTAACAGTAGCCCGTGGGAACAGTGAGCCCGTGGCAACATGCATCTAACTCTATGTAACTCACAGTAAAATGATAATGACAAATACCTAATAAGAAATTAATGGTAGTGTGCGTGAGTCTTACATTTTGCTCGGCCACAACCTGGCTCAAGCTCCTGCCAGCCATGATAAGTTAGTGTTATACATGAAATAATACTGAATATAAGAGTACAGAAATAAGCAAATTGTAGGTATGTACAAGAGTTATTCCTATATCAACTAGTATGCTTGAGAAGAGGGATAACACACTTTACAATCATTAGAGTATCATAGAGATATATACATGGATATTATATATGGTGTAAACAAAATCAGTATGCAAATGAAATGAAAAAAAAATCAAAAAATCAAAAACACTTTATTAAATACATATTATTATGGAGTTAGATTTCTCCTTGTATAAGGAAGTGCTGCTGCAACTACCTTCTGAATTCTACATTAGATACCTTATGTCGTAGACGACAATATAACATAAATACTACGAACACAAATATAAGTGCAATAAACAATGAAACAATTGAAATTCCAGATATATGAGAAGCGTACTTAAAAGGTACAAAAGCCAGAACACTATTGTAGAAATCTAGATCGTTCTGACCATAGATGGAAGATGTTGGATCTTTACTTCATTGATGATTGGTAATTGAATGTTTTTGGGGGATTCGTCCTAATAATCATGAGTGCCGAACAATTTGAAACTGGAACTGATAAGAGTACATTGTTGTCCTAACTGAATAGTGTCCCAGAAATAAATAAGATTTGGGATGATTAGGTGGCAATGAAGAAGAACATTTTGTGGGTCTGGGAAAAACAGTACGTGATACTGGTCCATACTTTCAATCCAAGGTTCGTTAACAACAATTTCCTTAAAAGAACAAGAACGAAGAACATTTTTGTGATGCCCCAAAAAGTAGTTGGTACTTACATGAATTTGTTTGTAAATAATAGAAAACCAAGGTAAGGGGGGAAAGGGTGGGGGATGGGAGTGAGGTGCAAAATCAAGTTGTCAAGCAATGGTTTTATGGCACAATGCTAAAATCATCCATGGAGAGATGTGCAATCAACGAGGAATTAATATTTTATAATAGAAAGTTCATGTTATCAGCAAGAACGATAGTTTTTTGCAACCCTTTTGTATAATTAAAAGAGAATGGTATTACGTTTCACAAGGCTGTAAGTATTGAGTCAGTGAATGGTATGTGGATAATGACCGCTTCGAGGATCACGTCAACCGTTAGTAAGGAGTAATAACTGGCCACGTGATGCAGAGGGAGAGCTGGGGTGCAACCGAATTTCGTCATCGCTTGTTAATTATACGTGTGAGTTCCGAGAAGGGAAAAAATGATGTGTGATAACTTGGTTTACCAATTATTAACATCTCCAATAAGCCAGTGAAACAATATGCATGATAAGTGATCTGGGCATATAAACTATCAACCTATGTGAAATAGTCACATAGCATATATGGGATTAAGAGACTTGACAGTAGTGCTACATGTTGTGTCAATTTATTAACGGTTAACATTATGTCATTCAAATATTTAGAATGTTGTTTTAAGATCCTAGCTTTAGCCTTAATATTACCTGTCGTTTAGAAGTTGTTGAAATTGTAAGGACCTAACCTGATTCTAACTGAATTAAGTCTTCCTGAAGAGCAATACAACAAATATGTTGCAGGACCAACAAAATTAAGCAGACCCTCCTTGCTTCTCCTTTGCTTTTTCGTGTTCATCATGGCATAGTATTTACTGGAATTGTCTTGCATTATGCCATACAGAATCACACAGGTACTATTCAGTTTCTAGGTCCACTGGTTTTAACAAAGCTGGAGGAAGAGAGCAACACTAAGTTTCTGATGGACGCACTGGTGTAAAATTTGAGTAGGGTAGACCGTAAGCGAGGTACTGCCTCCATTAGTTTTACTAAATTATCGTAAGTGTAGGGTAGACCTCCAGGCCCAGCTTAACTGTGTCCCTCTCACGAGCGGACCCCGCGGGAGTCGTGAGAAGGGCGCCTGGTACTGCCATGGTGTCATATACAGGAAGACACCATAAGGACATGAGAAGGAAGAACTGTAAAATGATAAACTTAGCAACTTCAAAAGGTGAGGTCTGTAATGAATACTGATGTGTGTGTGGTGGTGTTGTGAGGGTGGTCGGTTGTGGTGTGGGGACAGTCCTGAACAGTGGTAGAAGTTGGTTGAGTGACATTGTTTGGGATTTGAGGAGTGTTTGTCTGTTGTGGTACCGGGATGATCATGTTCAGAATACTGTAAAACTTTCAAGTGGTCCTCTTTTCTTCAAAAATGTCACTTGTACTTAGATGTCGAAACCTAAACTTATGTCTCTTTAAATGAGCTAGACTCTATAGAGCCAGAAAAA
>NC_092225.1:77285934-77435840 GCF_036320965.1 Panulirus ornatus | reverse complement strand
ATCATATGCTTTCTCCAGATCCATAAATGCTACATACAAATCCATTTGCTTTTCTAAGTATTTCTCATACATTCTTCAAAGTAAACACTTGATCCACACATCCTCTACCACATCTGAAACCACACTTATCTTCCCCAGTCTGATGCTCTGTACATGCCTTCACCCTCTCAATCAATACTCTCCCATATAATTTCCCTGGAATACTCAACAAACTTATACCTCTGTAATTTGAGCACTCACTCTTATCCCCTTTACCTTTGTACAATGGCACTATGCAAGCATTCCGCTAATCCTCAGGCACCTCACCATGAATCATACATACATTAAATAACCTTACCAACCAGTCAACAATACAGTCACCCCCTTTTTTAATAAATTCCACTGTAATGGCATCCAAGCCTGCTGCCTTGCCGGCTTTCATCTTCCCCAAAGCTTTTACTACTACTTCTCTGTTTACCAAATCATTTTCCCTAACCCTCTCACTTTGCACACCACCTCGACCAAAACACCCTATATCTGCCACTCTATCATCAAACACGTTCATCAAACCTTCAAAATACTCACTCCATCTCATTCTCACATCACCACTACTTGTTTTCACCTCCCCATTAGCCCCCTTCACTGAAGTTCCCATTTGCTGCCTTGTCTCATGCACTTTATTTACCTCCTTCCAGAACATCTTTTTATTCTCCCTAAAATTTAATGATACTCTCTCACCCCAACTCTCATTTGCCTTCTTTTTCACCTCTTGCACCTTTCTCTTGACCTCCTGTCTCTTTCTTTTATACATTTCCCACTCATTTGCATTTTTTCCCTGCAAAAATCGTCCAAATGCCTCTCTCTTCTCTTTCATTAATAATCTTACTTCTTCATCCCACCACTCACTACCCTTTCTAATCAACCCACCTCCCACTTTTCTCATGCCACAAGCATCTTTTGCGCAAGCCATCACTGCTCCTCTAAAGACATCCCATTCCTCTTCCACTCCTCTTACCTCCTTTGTTCTCACCTTTTTCCATTCTGTACTCAGTCTCTTCTGGTACTTCCTCACACAAGTCTCCTTCCCAAGCTCACTTACTCTCACCACCCTCTTCACCCCAACATTCAATCTTCTTTTCAGACAACACATAGAAATCACTGTGGTCGATGTGCTGTCAGTGGATTGAACCAGGGCATGTGAAGCATCTGGGGTAAACCATGGAAAGTTTTGTGGGGCCTGGATGTGGAAAGGGAGCTGTGGTTTCGGTGCATTATACATGACAGCTAGAGACTGAGTGTGAACAAATGTAGCCTTTGTTGTCTTTTCCTAGCGCTTCCTCGCGCACATGTGGGGGCAGGGGGTTTTCATTTCATGTGTGGCGGGGTGGCAACGGGAATGAATAAGGGGTAACAGTATGAATTATGTACATGCGTATATATGTGTATGTTGAGATGTATAGGTATGTATATGTGCGTGTGTGAACATGTATGTATATACATGTGTATGTGGGTGGGTTGGGCCATTCTTTAGTCTGTTTCCTTGCGCTACCTCGCACACATGAGGGGGGAGGGGAATGGTATTCCATGTGTGGCGAGGTGGCGATGGGAATGAATAAAGGCAGACAGTGTGAATTGTGTGCATGGGTATATATATATGTGTCTGTGTGTGTGTATATATGTGTACATTGAGATGTATAAATATGTATATTTGCGTGTGTGGACGTTTGTGTATATACATGTGTATAGGGGTGGGTTGGGCCATTTCTTTCGTCTGTTTCCTTGCGCTACCTCGCAAACGCGGGAGAAGCTGGTGACTGAGTTTGGTAAAGTGTGTGAAAGAAGAAAGTTAAGAGTAAATGTGAATAAGAGCAAGGTTATTAGGTACAGTAGGGTTGAGGGTCAATTCAATTGGGAGGTGAGTTTGAATGGAGAAAAACTGGAGGAAGTGAAGTGTTTTAGATATCTGGGAGTGGATCTGGCAGCGGATGGAACCATGGAAGCGGAAGTGGATCATAGGGTGGGGGAGGGGGCGAAAATTCTGGGAGCCTTGAAGAATGTGTGGAAGTCGAGAACATTATCTCGGAAAGCAAAAATGGGTATGTTTGAAGGAATAGTGGTTCCAACAATGTTGTATGGTTGCGAGGCGTGTACTATGGATAGAGTTGTGCGCAGGAGGATGGATGTGCTGGAAATGAGATGTTTGAGGACAATATGTGGTGTGAGGTGGTTTGATCGAGTAAGTAACGTAAGGGTAAGAGAGATGTGTGGAAATAAAAAGAGCATGGTTGAGAGAGCAGAAGAGAGTGTTTTGAAATGGTTTGGTCACATGGAGAGAATGAGTGAGGAAAGATTGACCAAGAGGATATATGTGTCGGAGGTGGAGGGAACGAGGAGAAGAGGGAGACCAAATTGGAGGTGGAAAGATGCAGTGAAAAAGATTTTGTGTGATCGGGGCCTGAACATGCAGGAGGGTGAAAGGAGGGCAAGGAATAGAGTGAATTGGAGCGATGTGGTATACCGGGGTTGACGTGCTGTCAGTGGATTGAATCAAGGCATGTGAAGCGTCTGGGGTAAACCATGGAAAGCTGTGTAGGTATGTATATTTGCTTGTGTGGACGTATGTATATACATGTGTATGGGGGTGGGTTGGGCCAT
This sequence comes from Panulirus ornatus, assembly GCF_036320965.1. Classification (NCBI taxonomy): domain Eukaryota; kingdom Metazoa; phylum Arthropoda; class Malacostraca; order Decapoda; family Palinuridae; genus Panulirus; species Panulirus ornatus. The sequence goes on along the minus strand of NC_092225.1, from coordinate 77,433,206 downwards.
TTCTTTCGTCTGTTTCCTTGCGCTACCTCGCAAACGTGGGAGACAGCGACAAAAAAAATATATATATATATATATATATATATATATATATATATATATATATATATATATATATATATATATATATCCTCTATGCAATCTTTCCTCTCATTCTCTCCATTGACCAGACCATTTCACTACAACCTCTTCTGCTCTCTCAACTAAACTTTTTATTGCTACACATCTCGCATCCTTTCTTTACTTACTCGATCAAACCACCTAACATCGCATATTGTCCTCAAACATCTCATCTCAAACACATCCACTCTCCTCTGCACAACCCTGTCTATAGCCTCATATATACATATGAGTGTGTCTGTGTGTGTGTATGTTTGATTGACATAGACTATAGTAAACTGTGGACATATGGTGAAGAGAAACACCAACATACTCAAGAACATCTTGTAAACTTTTTCAATATGTGTTTGTGTCATCATCAGAACCTAGAAGTGAATGGAATCTCATACATTACCAATCCAGTAAACAGAATTGTAAAAGTAATTAAGATAATGAAAATAATAACAAAAGTATAAACCTGATAAGGGTATTCACAAAACCTAATGAATTTTGGCAAAATCAGGTGATCTTAAGTTTGTCTAATGAGTTGAAAATGATCTAGAAGACTAGAGATATTCTACTGATTATGAACTAGATGTATAGAATTAGATTGTTTAATGTCTAGAAATTATGATAAAGAGATAACTAAAGAATATTTAAATAATCCACATTGTGAAGCAAACACACAGTTTCCAAAGTAGATATGTCTTACCAGACCAATGATATATTTACCCTTAGAAATTGTTTGTTTGTTTCGCAATTTGTTATTCATATAATATTTTATAGTTTTGTCTTGACTGAAATGTTTTGTAACCTTTGAAAGATTTTATTTTAGGCTTGTACTTTACAATTAGTTGGCCATTTTTAGCATTGTGGATTGTTTGCAACTCTAGACAATTCTAAGTTCCCTTTCTTTTGTTAAGATTCATTAGGTTTTTGTGAATAGTCTTATTAGATTAATACATTGCTAATGCATTTAATTAACCATTAATTTTACTGCACTGGCAATGTCTGATGTTCTGATGATTTTTAGATTCTAATGACCAAACAAGAATGTTACAAGATGTTCCAAATTACACTAGTTCTCTTCATTATACAACTTTGCTGTCCATGAAAGAAGTCTATGTTGGATATCATCACACAACAGTATGGATGATAAGTGCTGGCATTATACAGAAGTGTTGAACATTTGGCTTCAAGTTGCAGTTGCATTGATATAATCTTTAGTTTTTAAATTTATTCTGTCCACTAGACATAGTTCCCAGTTTTCTCAGCCTACCATAAGTAACAGAAATCTTCATCATTCAAGTGTTCTGAAATTGCCAAAAAAAACTTCTCCTCTGAGTTTAGAACAAACTTCAATTCTTTGACCGTACTAGCAAAAAAAGATTGGAAAAACTGAAAACACATTTGAAGAGGCAGTTATCCAGGTTTGATTTTATTCATATGAAGTCTAGTTGAAATTAAGAATTGTAAAGAGATATCACAAGTGGAGTTTGTTCTGTTATGAAAACTCAAAAAGTTGGGTTATATCAGTGGTGATGGCTTGGCCCTAGAAAAGGTTATTTTGTTATTCTCCTGAGCTTTAACTAGGGTTTTGAAGGGTTTGAAATACTGTTTATCCAAGAAAATTAGATTGTATTAATCCCATTTTGTTTAGGAAAAATGATAGTCACATTATTCCAGTCATAGGAAAGATATGAATTATATAACTGTACCTAGAATTTTGTTAATTTTACTCACTCACTCCATTTAATTCCGGTTTTAACCTTCATAGAGAGTTTCTTGCTTTAAAGAAGCTCCCTCCTGAGAAGGATCTTCTAATCACTAAACTTGATGAGGGAAATAGAGTAATTTTGTTAGATATATATTGCTGTAAATAAAGTATGTAGTTTACATGATGGCACGTTAGAACTTGCAAAGTGTAAGGTGACATTTTTCTTGTAATATTAAAACTAAGATAAAAGAACATGTTTTTAAGTAAACTAATTTCTTCTGGGATCGATGAATTTTCTGGTTCACAACTAGGTATAATGTATGGGTTTACTTAGGTTCATAATGGTAATTTACCATGAGGCCATTTTTTTTTTTTTTCAGCAGTAGATAAGTTTGATTATGAATTGCCTAAATTTTTGGTCACTGCCCTTTTTCTTGTAAATAGCACTTGATTTGCATTTAAAGATTCATTTTAATGTGTTTAAAGAAATTATGAGTTTGAATCTTGGAAAATGTGTAATGGCCAGCTTTGATATTCAGTATCTGTTTACTGGTTTTGTTAAAGAAAACTATAGATATTTGCATTGACAGTCTTTGGGGAATTCAGAGTTGATTAAAGGCCTTGATTTTAAACAGATGATTGATCTTTTAAGATTGTGGAAAAGTGCCAGATCTTTTTAGATAACGGAATATAAAGGCAGATCAGAGGAATGGCTGTGGGATATCCATTACAATCGACTCTAGCAATTGCTTTTCTCTGTCACCACAAAGTCAAATGACATTGATTACCTTCAGATTCTAAACCTTTAATGTATAAATGGTATGTAGATGATATATTTCTTGTGTTTAAGTCTTCAGACTAAGTCCCACATTAACTAGCATATATACAACGGTCAAGTTCGTATATCCCAAATAATGTTAAACGTAATCTATTTTGTACACTGACTAACAGGGCTTTTCAAATTCAGATTATTTTAGGTTTGATGAATCAGTATTTTTAAGAAGTCTTTCATATAAGAACAGCTTTCCTTGTCATTTCTAATACGCTAATATTGGGAAAGCCATTATTGACCAATTAACTAAACTAAAGTCGATTCACAATCGTTCCAAAAGCAGTGTGTCATTTTCCTTTTGTTTGTACTAGACATCAAAGTTTCAATTTCTGAGTAAACTTAGAAAATTGTTGAATGAATTTTATCCACAAATTTTAGCCAAATATCTAAGACCAGGGATATTACTAATAGTTTATTTAGATTAAAGATGTCATTCCAAGAGATGTACAGACTTCTCTTTTATGTAGGTACATGATGCAAGGCATCATATATCGGAAAAACAGAAACATTTTGAAATCTCGGATACCTGAATATTATGGTCGCTCGGCGCGAACGGGTGCTCTAATTGGCAAACCATCTTTTTCAGTCATTAGAAATCACGCTTGGGAAAACGATCTCCCCACGTTGGCTTCCATGTTTTCAATAATGTGCTGGAGTTCATTGCAGCAGGACCTCCTGATCATGGAGGCATTATATACTTACAGAGATAATCACACCCTTGGTTCTCATGATGGCTCTACCAAGCTTTTATGCTTCTGGTCTTAGGCCTGGTAAGATATATTTACCTTGGAAATTGTTTGTTAGTTTCACAATTCAGATTTTTTGTTTAATTCATTATAGTAGCTCTTTATTAAATTATTTTATTAAGACATTAAAATGATTATATATTGTACCTTTAATTTGTAATGAGTTGATTATTTGTTAGCATTTTAGATTGTTTTCCAACTCTTTAGATGAATTTAAGTTCACTTATTTTTGTTAAAGTTCATTAGGTTTTGTTAATAGCCTTAGAAGAGTTATAAATCCAGTTATTATTTTATATGTTTTGAATTACTTTCACTGTTAAATTTACTGCACTGGTATTGTCTGAGGTTCTGTTCATTTCTGGGATCTGATAACGAGATGAGCATGTTTCAAAACTTTAATTAACAAACAAAATTTTCCTAATTTCTTTGGTATTTCTATTCATTATGCAGTAAAACCTGTGTTATGTGAAATGCTTGGGTAAATTGGCCATTTCAGATAACAAAAATTGCTGTTGAGTTTTAATTTCTTAAATGTACCCATTGCTCACTTTATGGAAGGGTTGTGTTCTACAGAAACCTCACACTAAGGGGAATCACACATAGCACTGACGGATTCTTCCATTACCTTCACATTTCGTAGCTTCTGATGTGGAGTGAACTTATGGCTTTGGCTCAGTTGCATTGTCTCCTTTTCATAAATGCCTATAAATCTTCGGAGCTATAGACCCAGAGCCAAAGGTTACTAAGGCTTTTTTTCTTCTTCATCTCATGCTCTATGTATGATGAGAGCATTTCCTTCATCTCCATAAGTGGATTTCTAACCCTAATTGTTACCTTGGCAGACTTTGGAGTAGAGTGAAATACAGCACTTGTGAATTTTCTTTGTATTATAGTTTATGTTGCAGATTATAGATTCACCCAGGCTATAAGCATGCCCAGTAACTGACTCCCTCCCCAGCATCAGTACTTTGTAAGATTTTTAGCTTTGTTTCTAAGGTCAGAGGTTCTCTGAGGTTCTGTATTTGCTGATTCTGGAATAGATATTATTGGAAGTTTGCATGCCATATTAACAAGCACAAACTCAACAGATAGCAGAAAAATCACTTTAGCAGGTACACCCAAAGTAGACTAGTAGCACATATCCACACACAACAGTGGTAACAGTGAAACTGACCCACTGATGGGAACATAGTGTGCTCTACCCAGGACCTATGCTTACTCCACCCTCCAACTCTCACTAAAAGTTTCAGCACATTTTCTACTGCGCTGATGCTCCCTTACAGGCATCAGGACGTCATAAAATTTCTAGCTTCATTTCTTAAGTTCAGAGATGTTCTCCTCTGTTGAACTGTTAGTTTTAGGATAGGAGATGTTGCTTTACATTTCGATGCCATATTTACAAATGCAATTGTAGCAGTTTCAAGGGAAGTCACATTATCAGGTGTACTCAAATCAGACAAGTAGCACAGACCCACATACAAAAGTGGTAACTGCAAGACTGGCCTGCTTGCAGGAACATAGCATGCTCCACGCAGGACCCTTGCTTACTCCACCCACCAACCTTCTTTGAATTTTTGGCACACTTTCTACCACACATTTCAATTTTTTTTTGGTCCATACATATTCGCCATTTCCTGCATTTGGTAGGTAGTGTTAAGAACAGAGGAGTGAGCCTTAGAGGGAATATCCTCACTTGGCCCCATCTTTTTTTTTTGGAAAAGTAAAACACGGGAGGGGAGGATTTCCTATCCCCCACTCCCTCCCCTTTAAGTCGCCTTCTATGACACACAGGGAATACATTGGAAGTATTCTTTCTCCCCTGTCCCCAGGGATGACATTTCAAAATATTCTACCTGATTATAGATATTTTACATTAAGGAAATATTAATGTATGTAAACAATTAAGCACTGCAAAACGCCTTGATCCTCTTATGCTGCATGATGTCATAAATAGTCATCATGCCTACGATGAGTTCGTTCGTAAGTGCCGCCATTGACTCACCAATAGGCAGCCTTTTGCACAACTCCGTCTTCTTTTCAGTGTCCTTCTTGGGCTTTGTTTGAGGTGTAGGTGGATTCAAGGAACTGTAAGGCAATAGCTGACAATGTTTGAAAGGTTCCTTTGTCTATAATGATGATTAAGGGTGCACAAAACACACAAGTGTGCTATACCAGCGCACACCATGCCAAATTACACAGGATAGAGGATGGACACTCACTCGCACCTCAACTCACTGGATAGTGAGTACCTGATATCTGTGGCACAGTACACGCACAATATGAAATATTTAATTTTTTGAATTTTTTTTGGATATTCCTTCAAACATACCAGTTTTTGCTCTCTGAGATAATGTTCTTGCTATCCACACATTCTTCAACGCTTCACTCTCTTTCCCACCCTGTGACACTTCTGCTTACATGGTTCCATCTGCTGCTATGTCTACTCCCAGATATCTAAAACACTTCACTTCCAGTTTTTCTCCATTCAATCTTACCTTCCAGTTAACACGTCCCTCAGCCCTACTGAACCTAATAACCTTGCTCTTATTTACATTTACTCTCAACTTTTTTCTTTCACACACTTTACCAAACTCAATCACCAAACTCTGCAGTTTCTCATCCTAATCAGCCACCAGCTCTGTATCATCAGCAAATAACAACTGACTCACTTCCCAAGCCCTCTCATCCAGAACAGACGGCATACTTGCGTCTCTACTCCCACACCATATACTCTTAAAACCTTCCACAAAGCATCTCTATCAGTCCTATCATATGCCTTCTCCAGATCCATAAATGCTCCCTAAAAATCCTTTTGTTTTCTAAGTTTTTTCAATACATTTTTTTAAAGAAAAACACTGATCCACACACCCTTCTCCCCATTCGGGAACCCCGCATGTTTTCCCCCCAATTGATGCTCTTTATGCCTTCCCCCTTAAATAAAATCCCCCCCAACTACCCAACCCAAAAAACACCCTTATCTGCCCTCTATCATCATTCACATTAACAAATTTTAAAAAATTTACCCCTCTTTTTCCACTACTTGTTATTACCCCTTTTTGGCCCGTTCCCCAATGTTCTCATTTATTTCTTTTTTAAACACGTTATTTACCCAAAAACATCTTGTTATCTCCCAAAAATTTTAATGGTACTCTCTCCCCCAGCTCTCTTTGCGTCTTTTCCCCTTTGACCTTTCTCTTGATTTTTTGTCCCTTTCTTTTAACTTTCCCCCCAGATTTGAAATATTTCCCTTGCAAAATTGCCCAAAATCCATTTCTCTTCTCTTTAAATACTATTTTCCCAAAACATCACTCTGTTTTAATTGCCCCCCTCCCCCCTTTTCATCCCCTTTGGGAAATTTTTTGAACCATCCTGTTCCCTAAAAATCCCATTCCCCCCCAATTCCCCCTACTTTAAATGTTCCCTTTTGCTATTTACACTCAATTCTCGGGTTTCCCTTTTCCCACAATTTCCCCTTTCCCAAAGTTTTACTTACCCTACCATTCTTCTTCCCCAACTTTCTTTTTTTTCTGAAAATTTTAAAATCTTCCCCTTCACCCCCACAGATAGTGATCAAAAACCCCCCAAGCCCCCCTCTAAAACTTTCAAATCCAAGGGGTCTGTTTTTTACCCCCCCTTTCCCAAAAATTAAACATGTAAACCAAAAAGGCCCCTTTGCCCTTTCTCCTCCCTCCATACGTATATTTATTTTAAAATCTCTTTTTTTCTTTTTATCATGTGGAGGGGGAAGGTGAAGTTTGTAGGGGTTTTTCCCAAAAAAGAGAGAGAGTGTTGGGGCGAGGGGTGGTGAGAGTGTAAAGTTGGGAAGGAGTTTGTTAAAGGGAATTTGCAGGAAGCGGGAAAAAAGACTGAAAAAGGTGAGAAAAAAAAAGGGGTTTTTAAGGGGGGGGGGGGGAGGGGGAAAGGGGAAAGTATTTAGGGGGAAAGGGGTTTTGGAGGGCCCAAAAGTGTTTGGTGGCATGAAAAAGATGGGAGGGGGGTTTTAAATTGGGAAATTTTTAAGTGAGTGGGGGGATGAAGAATTTATGATTAGTAGTGAAAGAGAAGAAGGGGGGGAATTTGGGAAATGATTTTTGCGGGGGAAAAAGGAAAAGGGGAGTGGGAGAGTAAAAAGAAAGAGACAGGAGGCAAGAAAAAGGGGGAAAAGGGGTTTAAAAAAGGGGCCCCCAATTTGAATTTGGGTTTGGAGAGAGTTTTCTTTAAAATTTTTTAGGGAGAAAAAAAAGGGGTTTTTTGGGAAAAGGAGGGTAAAAAAAAGTGTTTAAAGAAAAGGGGAAGCAAATGGGAATTCAGGGGGGGGGGCTGGGGGGGGAGGTGATAAAGAAGTGGTGGTGTGGCAGGGAGGGAAAAGGGGAGTTTTTAAAGGTTTTGGTTGAATGTGTTTGTGATAGGTGGCAGTATAGGGTGTTTTGGTCGAGGTGGTGTCCCAAAGTGAGAGGGTTGGGGAAAATGATTTGGTAAACAGAGAAAAAGGGGTAAAAGCTTTGGGGGGAAAATAAAGTGGCAAGGGGAAGGTTTGGAAAGGTAAAGGGAGTGGGGAATTTTTTAAAAAAAGGGGGGGACTGTATTGTTGCTGGGTGGTTTAAAGGTTAAATTTAATGTGGTTTTGTTTTTGGTGGGTTTCCTGGATTTGGGGGAATGCGTGATTGTGCCTTTTTACAAAGGCAAAGGGGATAAGAGTGAGTGCTCAAATTACAGGGGGTTAAGTTTGTTGGGGGTATTCCTGGTTTAAAATTTTTGGGGGGGTATTGATTTAGAGGGGTTTAAAAGGCCATGGCAGGGGTTTTGGGGTTTTGATGTGTTTGAGGATGTGGGGGAAACAGGGGGGTTTTCTTTGAAGAATGTATGTAAAAAATAATTTGAAAAGCAAATGGATTTGTATGTAGATTTTGGGGTTGTACAAGGATATGATGAGTTGATAGAGTGTTTGTGGAAAGGGACTTAAAAATATATGGTGTGGGGGGCAAGTCGTTTTGAAACAAATGAAAAATTTTTACGGGGGATGTTAAAGGTGTGTAAGTGTAGGAAGAGAGGAAAAGGGAAGGGGTTTTTTTTTAGCGAATGTAGGTTTGCGGAGGGGTTTGTTTATGTCTCCAGGGGTTTTTTTAATTGTTTTGGTGGGGGTTTTTAGGGGGGTGAAAGCAAGGAGTTTTGGAAAGAGGGGAAGTTTTGAAGTTTTGTGGATGAGAGAGCTTGGGAAATGAGCCAAATTGTTGTTCGTGATGATAAGGCCCGGTGGTGATTCAAAATTAGAAAAATGCAGAAGTGGTGACTGGTTTTGGGAAAATGTTGAAAGAAAAGTTAAAAGTTTAAAAAAGAATAAGAGTGGTTAAATTTGGTACAGTAAGGTTGAGGGTCAATTTAATTGGGAGGGAGTTTTAAAGGGGGAAAAATGGAGGAAGTAAAATATTTTAGATATCTAGGAGTGGGTCTGGCGAGATGGAACCCTGGAAAACGGAAGTGAATCTTTGGGGGGGGGGGAGGGGGGGAAAATCCGGGGGGCTTGAAGAAAGTGTGGAAGTTGAGAACATTATTTGGGAAAGCCCAAAAAGGGTATGTTTGAAGGAAAAGTGGTTCCCAAAAATTTTTGTATGGGTTTTTCGGGGGGGTGGGGCTTAAAGGTAGAGTTGTTGCGGAGGGGGTGGATGTGCGGGAAAAGAGATGTTTTAGGGGGGCAATAAAGTTTTGTGAGTAAGTAATGTAAGAGTAAGGAGATTGGGGAAATAGAAGAGCGTGGTTGAGAGGCAAAAAGAGGGTTTTTTTAAATTTTGGTTTTGGGCACATGGGGGAAAATTGAGTGAGGAAAGTTTTGCCCTAGGGATATATGGTCGGAGGGGGAGGGAACGGGGGAGAGGGGGGGAGACCAAATTGGAGGTGGAAAGATGGAGTGAAAAGTTTTTGTGTGTCGGGGCCTAAAACATGAAGGAGGGTAAAAGGAAAAAGGGAAAGGAAAATGGGGTAAATTGGATCGATTTTGGTTTATTCCCGGGGTCGACTGTGTAAAAATGGTTTGGAATAGGGATGTGAAGTGTCGGGGGGTAAAACCAGGGGGAAATTTCTGTGGGGTGGATGGGGAAAAAGGGAGCGGGGTTTTGGGGGCTTATTGCTTGACAGCTAGGGAATTTTTTGTAAAACGAAATGGGGCCGTTGTTGTTTTTTCCCTAGGGCAAACTGCACACTTTTGGGGGGGGGAGGGGGGGGGGATGGAACCCCCTGTGTGGCGAGGGGGGGGGCGATGGGAAGGAAAAAAGGGCCCGACATTGTAAATTGTGTGCAGGGGGTTATATGTATGTGTTGTGTGTGTATATATATGGGGTATATTGGGTTGTATGGTATGTTTTTTTCGTGTGTGGGTGTATGTATATACATGGGAAGGGGGGGGGTTTGGGGGCCATTTCTTTGTCTGTTTCCTTGCGCTCCCTCGAAAACGGGGGGGGAGCATCGAAAAGAAAAATTTAAAAATTTTTTAAAAGATATGGGGTTTTGTTTTGGTGGGGTGGGGTGTGCAAAGTGCGGGGTTTGGGGAAAAGGGAGTTGGTAAAAGGGGAAAAATTTAAGAAAAAGGGTTTGAAAGAAGATAAAACCCGGCAAGGCGGGCAGGTTTGGGGGTTTCCCAGGGGGAATTTTTTAAAAAAAGGGGGTGACTGTATTTTTTGACGGGGGTTGGTAAGGTTATTTAATGTTTTAGGGGAATTCTTTGGTGAGGTCCCTGGGGAAATGGGCGGAATGCTTTTGCTAGTCCCCATTGTCCCAAAGGAAAAGGGGGGATAAGGGGTGATTGCTAAAATTTACAGATGTATAAGTTTGTTGGGTTTTCCTAAAAATTTTTGGGTGGAGGGTTTTGATTGAGAGGGGGGGAAAGATGTTAAAAAAAGCACAGATTGGGGTTTAAAGAGCGTGGGGTTTTCCCAAAATGGTAGAGGATGTTTTGGGGATCAGGGTTTGCTTTGAAAAAATTTTTTTTTTTTTTTTTTTTTTTTTATACTTTGTCGCTGTCCCCCGCTTTTTTGCGAGGTTTACCCAAAGGGGAAACAGACGAAAAAAATTGGCCCCAAACCCCCCCCCCCCATACACTTTTGTACATACCCCCGCCCACACACGCAAATTTTAAAAACCCTACCCCCCTTTCCGGGTTTTCCCCCGGGACGCTTAAATGCCTTGTTTAACCCACTGACAGCACGTAAACCCCCGGTATACCAAAATGCCCCAATTTAAAAACCTTTTCCTTGCCTTTTCCTTTCCCCCTTTTGCATGTTCGGGCCCGTCACAAAAAATTTTTTTCCCACTCCATCTTTCACCCAAATTTGGTCCCCCTTTTCCTTTCCCCTTCCACCTCCGCACATATTTTCTTTTGGGTTTCAATCTTTCCTCATTCATTTTCCCCATTTTTGGCCAACCATTTCAAAAACCCCTTTTCTGCTCTCTAAAAACCACGCTTTTTTTTTTCCCCAAAACCCTTTCTTCCCCTTACTTTAAATACTGGGAAAAAACCTTCACACCCCCTTTCCCCTAAAAAACATCTCATTTCCAGCACTTCATCCTTGCGAAAATTTTTCCCCATACCCCAAAGCCTCGAAAAACCATAAAACATTTTTGGGAACCACTTTTCCCCTTAAAAAACCATTTTTGCTTTGAGTTTAATGTTTTTTCGACTTCCAAAATTTTTCATGGCCCCAAAAATTTTTGCCCCCTCCCCCCCCTATAAGGTTATTAGGTACAGTAGGGTTGAGGGTCAAGTCAATTGGGAGGTGAGTTTGAATGGAGAAAGACTGGAGGAAGTGAAGTGTTTTAGATATCTGGGAGTGGATCTGGCAGCGGATGGAACCATGGAAGCGGAAGTGGATCATAGGGTGGGGGAGGGGGCGAAAATTTTGGGAGCCTTGAAAAATGTGTGGAAGTCGAGAACATTATCTCGGAAAGCAAAAATGGGTATGTTTGAGGGAATGGTGGTTCCAACAATGTTGTATGGTTGCGAGGCGTGGGCTATGGATAGAGTTGTGCGCAGGAGGATGGATGTGCTGGAAATGAGATGTTTGAGGACAATGTGTGGTGTGAGGTGGTTTGATCGAGTAAGTAACGTAAGGGTAAGAGAGATGTGTGGAAATAAAAAGAGCGTGGTTGAGAGAGCAGAAGAGGGTGTTTTGAAATGGTTTGGGCACATGGAGAGAATGAGTGAGGAAAGATTGACCAAGAGGATATATGTGTCGGAGGTGGAGGGAACGAGGAGAAGAGGGAGACCAAATTGGAGGTGGAAAGATGGAGTGAAAAAGATTTTGTGTGATCGGGGCCTGAACATGCAGGAGGGTGAAAGGAGGGCAAGGAATAGAGTGAATTGGAGCGATGTGGTATACAGGGGTTGACGTGCTGTCAGTGGATTGAATCAAGGCATGTGAAGCGTCTGGGGTAAACCATGGAAAGCTGTGTAGGTATGTATATTTGCGTGTGTGGACGTGTGTATGTACATGTGTATGGGGGGGGGGGGTTGGGCCATTTCTTTCGTCTGTTTCCTTGCGCTACCTCGCAAACGCGGGAGACAGCGACAAAGTATAAAAAAAAAAAAAAAAAAAAAAAAAAAAAAAAAAAAAAAAAAAAAAAAAAAAAATCTCTCTTACCCTTACGTTACTTACTCGATCAAACCACCTCACACCACACATTGTCCTCAAACATCTCATTTCCAGCACATCCATCCTCCTGCGCACAACTCTATCCATAGCCCACGCCTCGCAACCATACAACATTGTTGGAACCACTATTCCTTCAAACATACCCATTTTTGCTTTCCGAGATAATGTTCTCGACTTCCACACATTTTTCAAGGCTCCCAAATTTTCGCCCCCTCCCCCACCCTATGATCCACTTCCACTTCCATGGTTCCATCCGCTGACAGATCCACTCCCAGATATCTAAAACACTTCACTTCCTCCAGTTTTTCTCCATTCAAACTCACCTCCCAATTGACTTGACCCTCAACCCTACTGTACCTAATAACCTTGCTCTTATTCACATTTACTCTTAACTTTCTTCTTCCACACACTTTACCAAACTCAGTCACCAGCTTCTGCAGTTTCTCACATGAATCAGCCACCAGCGCTGTATCATCAGCGAACAACAACTGACTCACTTCCCAAGCTCTCTCATCCCCAACAGACTTCATACTTGCCCCTCTTTCCAGGACTCTTGCATTTACCTCCCTAACAACCCCATCCATAAACAAATTAAACAACCATGGAGACATCACACACCCCTGCCGCAAACCTACATTCACTGAGAACCAATCACTTTCCTCTCTTCCTACACGTACACATGCCTTACATCCTCGATAAAAACTTTTCACTGCTTCTAACAACTTGCCTCCCACACCATATATTCTTAATACCTTCCACAGAGCATCTCTATCAACTCTATCATATGCCTTCTCCAGATCCATAAATGCTACATACAAATCCATTTGCTTTTCTAAGTATTTCTCACATACATTCTTTAAAGCAAACACCTGATCCACACATCCTCTACCACTTCTGAAACCGCACTGCTCTTCCCCAATCTGATGCTCTGTACATGCCTTCACCCTCTCAATCAATACCCTCCCAACTATCCAACCAAAACACCCTATATCTGCCTCTCTATCATCATTCACATTCAACAAACTTTCAAAATACTCACTCCATCTTCTCACTACTTGTTATTACCTCCCCATTTGGCCCGTTCACCAATGTTCTCATTTATTCTCTTTTCTTACACACGTTATTTACTTCCAAAACATCTTGTTATCCTCCCTAAAATTTAATGGTACTCTCTCACCCCAGCTCTCATTTGCGCTCTTTTCACCTCTTGCACCTTTCTCTTGACTTCTTGCTGCTTTCTTTTATACATCTCCCAGTCATTTGCACTACTTCCTTGCAAAAATTGTCCAAATGCCATTCTCTTCTCTTTCACTACCTATCTTCCCACCACTCACTACTGTTTCTAATCTGCCCTCCTCCCACCTTTCTCATGCCACTTGCAATTTTTGTGCAAGCCATCACTGCTTCCCTAAACACATACCATTCCTCCCCCACTCCCCTTACATTAAATGCTCTCACCTTTTGCTATTCTACACTCAATCTCTCCTGGTCCTCCCTCTCACAAGTCTCCTTTCCAAGCTTACTTACCCTCACCACTCTCTTCTCTCCCCAACATTCTCTCTTCTTTTCTGAAAACCTCTACAAATCTTCACCTTCACCTCCACAAGATAGTGATCAGAAATCCCCCCAGCTGCCCCTCTCAGAACATCAACATCCAAGAGTCTGTTTTTTACACCCCTACCAATTAACATGTAATCCAATAAGGCCCTCTGACCATCTCTCCTACTCACATACGTATATTTATGTATATCTCTTTTTATCTTTTTATCATGTGGAGGCGAAGGTGAAGATTTGTATGGGTTTTCAGAAAAGAAGAGAGAGTGTTGGGGTGAGAGGGTGGTGAGAGTAAGTGAGCTTGGGAAGGAGACTTGTGTGAGGAAGTGCCAGGAGAGACTGAGTACAGACTGGAAAAAGGTGAGAACAAAAGAGGTAAGGGGAGTGGGAGAGGAATGGGATGTATTTAGGGGAGCAGTGGTGGAGTGCGCAAAAGATGCTTGTGGCATGAGAAGAGTGGGAGGTGGGTTGATTAGAAAGGGTAGTGAGTGGTGGGATGAAGAAGTATGATTAGTAGTGAAAGAGAAGAGAGAGGCATTTGGATGATTTTTGCAGGGGAAAAATGCAAATGAGTGGGAGATGTATAAAAGAAAGAGACAGGAGGTCAAGAGAAAGGTGCAAGAGGTGAAAAAGAGGGCAAATGAGAGTTGGGGTGAGAGAGTATCATTAAATTTTAGGGAGAATAAAAAGATGTTCTGGAAGGAGGTAAATAAAGTGCTTAAGACAAGGGAGCAAATGGGAACTTCAGTGAAGGGGGCTAATGGGGAGGTGATAACAAGAAGTGGTGGTGTGAGCAGGAGATGGAGTGAGTATTTTGAAGGTTTGTTGAATGTGTTTGATGATAGAGTGGCAGATATAGGGTGTTTTGGTCGAGGTGGTGTGCAAAGTGAGAGGGTTAGGGAAAATGATTTGGTAAACAGAGAAGAGGTAGTAAAAGCTTTGGGGAAGATGAAAGCTGGCAAGGCAGCAGGTTTGGATGGTATTGCAGTGGAATTTATTAAAAAAGGGGGTGACTGTATTGTTGACTGGGTGGTAAGGTTATTCAATGTGTGTATGATTCATGGTGAGGTGCCTCAGGATTGGCGGAATGCGTGCATAGTGCCATTGTACAAAGGCAAAGGGGATAAGAGTGAGTGCTCAAATTACAGAGGTATAAGTTTGTTGAGTATTCCTGGTAAATTATATGGGAGGGTATTGATTGAGAGGGTGAAGGCATGGCAGTGTGGTTTCAGAAGTGGTAGAGGATGTGTGGATCAGGTGTTTGCTTTGAAGAATGTATGTGAGAAATACTTAGAAAAGCAAATGGATTTGTATGTAGCATTTATGGATCTGTACAAGGCATATGATAGAGTTGATAGAGATGCTTTGTGGAAGGTACTAAGAATATATGGTGTGGGAGGCAAGTCGTTAGAAGCAGTGAAAAGTTTTTATCGAGGATGTAAGGCATGTGTACGTGTAGGAAGAGAGGAAAGTGATTGGTTCTCAGCGAATGTAGGTTTGCGGCAGGGGTGTGTGATGTCTCCATGGTTGTTTAATTTGTTTATGGATGGGGTTGTTAGGGAGGTGAATGCAAGAGTTTTGGAAAGAGGGGCAAGTATGAAGTCTGTTGTGGATGAGAGAGCTTGGGAAGTGAGTCAGTTGTTGTTCGCTGATGATACAGCGCTGGTGGCTGATTCAAGTGAGAAACTGCAGAAGCTGGTGACTGAGTTTGGTAAAGTGTGTGAAAGAAGAAAGTTAAGAGTAAATGTGAATAAGAGTAAGGTTATTAGGTACAGTAAGGTTGAGGGTCAAGTCAATTGGGAGGTAAGTTTGAATGGAGAAAAACTGGAGGAAGTAAAGTATTTTAGATATCTAGGAGTGGATCTGGCAGCAGATGGAACCATGGAAGCGGAAGTGAATCATAGGGTGGGGGAGGGGGCGAAAATCCTGGGAGCCTTGAAGAATGTGTGGAAGTTGAGAACATTATCTCGGAAAGCAAAAATGGGTATGTTTGAAGGAATAGTGGTTCCAACAATGTTGTATGGTTGCGAGGCGTGGGCTATGGATAGAGTTGTGCGCAGGAGGGTGGATGTGCTGGAAATGAGATGTTTGAGGGACAATATGTGGTGTGAGTAAGTAATGTAAGAGTAAGAGAGATGTGTGGAAATAAGAAGAGCGTGGTTGAGAGAGCAGAAGAGGGTGTTTTGAAATGGTTTGGGCACATGGAGAGAATGAGTGAGGAAAGATTGACCTAGAGGATATATGTGTCGGAGGTGGAGGGAACGAGGAGAAGTGGGAGACCAAATTGGAGGTGGAAAGATGGAGTGAAAAAGATTTTGTGTGATCGGGGCCTGAACATGCAGGAGGGTGAAAGGAGGGCAAGGAATAGAGTGAATTGGATCGATGTGGTATACCGGGGTCGACATGCTGTCAATGGATTGAATCAGGGCATGTGAAGTGTCTGGGGTAAACCATGGAAAGTTCTGTGGGGCCTGGATGTGGAAAGGGAGCGGTGGTTTCGGGCATTATTGCATGACAGCTAGAGACTGAGTGTGAACGAATGAGGCCGTTGTTGTCTTTTCCTAGTGCTACCTCGCACACATGAGGGGGGAGGGGGATGGTATTCCATGTGTGGCGAGGTGGCGATGGGAATGAATAAAGGCAGACAGTGTGAATTGTGTGCATGGGTATATATGTATGTGTCTGTGTGTGTATATATATGTGTATATTGAGATGTATAGGTATGTATGTTTGCGTGTGTGGACGTGTATGTATATACATGTGCATGGGGGTGGGTTGGGCCATTTCTTTCGTCTGTTTCCTTGCGCTACCTCGCAAACGCGGGAGACATCGACAAAGCAAAATATAATATATATAGATATAGGGTGTTTTGGTCGAGGTGGTGTGCAAAGTGCGAGGGTTAGGGAAAATGAGTTGGTAAACAGAGAAGAGGTAGTAAAAGCTTTGCAGAAGATGAAAGCCGGCAAGGCAGCAGGTTTGGATGGTATTGCAGTGGAATTTATTAAAAAAGGGGGTGACTGTATTGTTGACTGGTTGGTAAGGTTATTTAATGTGTGTATGACTCATGGTGAGGTGCCTGAGGATTGGCGGAATGCGTGCATAGTGCCATTGTACAAAGGCAAAGGGGATAAGAGTGAGTGCTCAAATTACAGATGTATAAGTTTGTTGAGTATTCCTGGCAAATTATATGGGAGGGTATTGATTGAGAGGGTGAAAGCATGTACAAAGCATCAGATTGGGGAAGAGCAGTGTGGTTTCAGAAGTGGTAGAGGATGTGTGGATCAGGTGTTTGCTTTGAAGAATTTTTTTTTTTTTTTTTTTTTTTTTATACTTTGTCGCTGTCTCCCGCGTTTGCGAGGTAGCGCAAGGAAACAGACGAAAGAAATGGCCCAACCCCCCCCCCCATACACATGTACATACACACGTCCACACACGCAAATATACATACCTACACAGCTTTCCATGGTTTACCCCAGACGCTTCACATGCCTTGATTCAATCCACTGACAGCACGTCAACCCCTGTATACCACATGACTCCAATTCACTCTATTCCTTGCCCTCCTTTCACCCTCTTGCATGTTCAGGCCCCGATCACACAAAATCTTTTTCACTCCATCTTTCCACCTCCAATTTGGTCTCCCTCTTCTCCTCGTTCCCTCCACCTCCGACACATATATCCTCTTGGTCAATCTCTCCTCACTCATTCTCTCCATGTGCCCAAACCATTTCAAAACACCCTCTTCTGCTCTCTCAACCACGCTCTTTTTATTTCCACACATCTCTCTTACCCTTACGTTACTTACTCGATCAAACCACCTCACACCACACATTGTCCTCAAACATCTCATTTCCAGCACATCCATCCTCCTGCGCACATCTCTATCCATAGCCCACGCCTCGCAACCATACAACATTGTTGGAACCACTATTCCCTCAAACATACCCATTTTCGCTTTCCGAGATAATGTTCTCGACTTCCACACATTTTTCAAGGCTCCCAAAATTTTCGCCCCCTCCCCCACCCTATGTATGTGAGAAATACTTAGAAAAGCAAATGGATTTGTATGTAGCATTTATGGATCTGGAGAAGGCATATGATAGAGTTGATAGAGATGCTCTGTGGAAGGTATTAAGAATATATGATGTGGCAGGCAAGTTGTTAGAAGCAGTGAAAAGTTTTTATCGAGGATGTAAGGCATGTGTACGTGTAGGAAGAGAGGAAAGTGATTGGTTCTCAGTGAATGTAGGTTTGCGGCAGGGGTGTGTGATGTCTCCATGGTTGTTTAATTTGTTTATGGATGGGGTTGTTAGGGAGGTGAATGCAAGAGTTTTGGAAAGAGGGGCAAGTATGAAGTCTGTTGGGGATGAGAGAGCTTGGGAAGTGAGTCAGTTGTTGTTCGCTGATGATACAGCGCTGGTGGCTGATTCATGTGAGAAACTGCAGAAGCTGGTGACTGAGTTTGGTAAAGTGTGTGAAAGAAGAAAGTTAAGAGTAAATGTGAATAAGAGCAAGGTTATTAGGTACAGTAGGGTTGAGGGTCAATTCAATTGGGAGGTGAGTTTGAATGGAGAAAAACTGGAGGAGGTGAAGTGTTTTAGATATCTGGGAGTGGATCTGGCAGCGGATGGAACCATGGAAGCGGAAGTGGATCATAGGTTGGGGGAGGGGGCGAAAATTCTGGGAGCCTTGAAGAATGTGTGGAAGTCGAGAACATTATCTCGGAAAGCAAAAATGGGTATGTTTGAAGGAATAGTGGTTCCAACAATGTTGTATGGTTGCGAGGCGTGGGCTATGGATAGAGTTGTGCGCAGGAGGATGGATGTGCTGGAAATGAGATGTTTGAGGACAATGTGTGGTGTGAGGTGGTTTGATCGAGTAAGTAACGTAAGGGTAAGAGAGATGTGTGGAAATAAAAAGAGCGTGGTTGAGAGAGCAGAAGAGGGTGTTTTGAAATGGTTTGGTCACATGGAGAGAATGAGTGAGGAAAGATTGACCAAGAGGATATATGTGTCGGAGGTGGAGGGAACGAGGAGAAGAGGGAGACCAAATTGGAGGTGGAAAGATGGAGTGAAAAAGATTTTGTGTGATCGGGGCCTGAACATGCAGGAGGGCGAAAGGAGGGCAAAGAATAGAGTGAATTGGAGCGATGTGGTATACCGGGGTTGATGTGCTGTCAGTGGATTGAATCAAGGCATGTGTATGGGGGTGGGTTGGGCCATTTCTTTCGTCTGTTTCCTTGCGCTACCTCGCAAACGCGGGAGACAACGACAAAGCAAAAAAAAAAAAAATATATATATCACTCGGTTCACACTCACACTGAGTGTGAACGAATGGGGCCTTTGTTGTCTTTTCCTAGTGCTACCTCGCACACATGAGGGGGGAGGGGGATACTATTTCCATGTGTGGCGAGGTGGTGATGGGAATGAATAAAGGCAGACAGTGTGAATTGTGTGCATGGTTATACATGTATGTGTCTGTGTGTGTATATATATGTGTACATTGAGATGTATAGGTATGTATATTTGCGTATGTGGACGTGTATGTATATACATTGTGTATGGGGGTGTGATGGGCCATTTCTTTCGTCTGTTTCCTTGTGCTACCTCGCAAACGCGGGAGACAGCGACAAAGCAAAATAAATAAATATATATAAATATATATAGTATACATGGGGTGTTCAGTGTTGTAAATGGAAATGGTGAAGAGCTTGTAGATTTATGTGCTGAAAAAGGACTGATGATTGGGAATACCTGGTTTAAAAAGCGAGATATACATAAGTATACTTATGTAAGTAGGAGAGATGGCCAGAGAGCGTTATTGGATTACGTGTTAATTGACAGGTGCGCGAAAGAGAGACTTTTGGATGTTAATGTGCTGAGAGGTGCAACTGGAGGGATGTCTGATCATTATCTTGTGGAGGCTAAGGTGAAGATTTGTATGGGTTTTCAGAAAAGAAGAGTGAATGTTGGGGTGAAGAGGGTGGTGAGAGTAAGTGAGCTTGGGAAGGAGACTTGTGTGAGGAAGTACCAGGAGAGACTGAGTACAGAATGGAAAAAGGTGAGAACAATGGAAGTAAGGGGAGTGGGGGAGGAATGGGATGTATTTAGGGAATCAGTGATGGATTGCGCAAAAGATGCTTGTGGCATGAGAAGAGTGGAAGGTGGGTTGATTAGAAAGGGTAGTGAGTGGTGGGATGAAGAAGTAAGAGTATTAGTGAAAGAGAAGAGAGAGGCATTTGGACGATTTTTGCAGGGAAAAAATGCAATTGAGTGGGAGATGTATAAAAGAAAGAGACAGGAGGTCAAGAGAAAGGTGCAAGAGGTGAAAAAAAGGGCAAATGAGAGTTGGGGTGAGAGAGTATCATTAAATTTTAGGGAGAATAAAAAGATGTTCTGGAAGGAGGTAAATAAAGTGCGTAAGACAAGGGAGCAAATGGGAACTTCAGTGAAGGGTGCAAATGGGGAGGTGATAACAAGTAGTGGTGATATGAGAAGGAGATGGAGTGAGTATTTTGAAAGTTTGTTGAATGTGTTTGATGATAGAGTGGCAGATATAGGGTGTTTTGGTCGAGGTGGTGTGCAAAGTGAGAGGGTTAGGGAGAATGATTTGGTAAACAGAGAAGAGGTAGTAAAAGCTTTGCGGAAGATGAAAGCCGGCAAGGCAACAGGTTTGGATGGTATTGCAGTGGAATTTATTAAAAAAGGGGGTGACTGTATTGTTGACTGGTTGGTAAGGTTATTTAATGTATGTATGACTCATGGTGTGGTGCCTGAGGATTGGCAGAATGCGTGCATAGTGCCATTGTACAAAGGCAAAGGGGATAAGAGTGAGTGCTCAAATTACAGAGGTATAAGTTTGTTGAGGGTGAAGGCATGTACAGAGCATCAGATTGGGGAAGAGCAGTGTGGTTTCAGAAGTGGTAGAGGATGTGTGGATCAGGTGTTTGCTTTGAAGAATGTATGTGAGAAATACTTAGAAAAGCAAATGGATTTGTATGTAGCATTTATGGATCTGGAGAAGGCATATGATAGAGTTGATAGAGATGCTCTGTGGAAGGTATTAAGAATATATGGTGTGGGAGGAAAGTTGTTAGAAGCAGTGAAAAGTTTTTATCGAGGATGTAAGGCATGTGTACGTGTAGGAAGAGAGGAAAGTGATTGGTTCTCAGTGAATGTAGGTTTGCGGCAGGGGTGTGTGATGTCTCCATGGTTGTTTAATTTGTTTATGGATGGGGTTGTTAGGGAGGTAAATGCAAGAGTTTTGGAAAGAGGGGCAAGTATGAAGTCTGTTGGGGATGAGAGAGCTTGGGAAGTGGGTCAGTTGTTGTTCGCTGATGATACAGCGCTGGTGGCTGATTCATGTGAGAAACTGCAGAAGCTGGTGACTGAGTTTGGTAAAGTGTGTGGAAGAAGAAAGTTAAGAGTAAATGTGAATAAGAGCAAGGTTATTAGGTACAGTAGGGTTGAGGGTCAAGTCAATTGGGAGGTGAGTTTGAATGGAGAAAAACTGGAGGAAGTGAAGTGATTTAGATATCTGGGAGTGGATCTGGCAGCGGATGGAACCATGGAAGCGGAAGTGGATCATAGGGTGGGGGAGGGGGCGAAAATTCTGGGGGCCTTGAAGAATGTGACGCTTCACATGCCTTGATTCAATCCACTGACAGCACGTCAACCCCGGTATACCACATCGCTCCAATTCACTCTATTCCTTGCCTTCCTTTCACCCTCCTGCATGTTCAGGCCCCGATCACACAAAATCTTTTTCACTGCATCTTTCCACCTCCAATTTGGTCTCCCTCTTCTCCTCGTTCCCTCCACCTCCGACACATATATTCTCTTGGTCAATCTTTCCTCACTCATTCTCTCCATGTGGCCGAACCATTTCAAAACACCCTCTTCTGCTCTCTCAACCACGCTCTTTTTATTTCCACACATCTCTCTTACCCTTACGTTACTTACTCGATCAAACCAGTTCACACCCCATATTCTCCTCAAACATCTCATTTCCAGCACATCCATCCTCCTGCGCAAAACTCTATCCATAGCCCACGTCTCGCAACCATACAACATTGTTGGAACCACTATTCCTTCAAACATACCCATTTTTGCTTTCCGAGATAATGTTCTCGACTTCCACACATTCTTCAAGGCTCCCAGAATTTTCGCCCCCTCCCCCACCCTATGATCCACTTCCGCTTCCATGGTTCCATCCGCTGCCAGATCCACTCCCAGATATCTAAAACACTTCACTTCCTCCAGTTTTTCTCCATTCAAACTCACCTCCCAATTGACTTGACCCTCAACCCTACTGTACCTAATAACCTTGCTCTTATTCACATTTACTCTTAACTTTCTTCTTTCACACACTTTACCAAACTCAGTCACCAGCTTCTGCAGTTTCTCACATGAATCAGCCACCAGCGCTGTATCATCAGCGAACAACAACTGACTCACTTCTCAAGCTCTCTCATCCCCAACAGACTTCATACTTGCCCCTCTTTCCAAAACTCTTGCATTCACCTCACTAACAAATGAAATGAGATGTTTGAGGACAATGTGTGGTTGAGGTGGTTTGATCGAGTGAGTAACGTAAGGGTAAGAGAGATGTGTGGAAATAAAAAGAGCGTGGTTGAGAGAGCAGAAGAGGGTGTTTTGAAGTGGTTTGGGCACATGGAGAGAATGAGTGAGGAAAGATTGACCAAGAGGATATATGTGTCGGAGGTGGAGGGAACGAGGAGAAGAGGGAGACCAAATTGGAGGTGGAAAGATGGAGTGAAAAAGATTTTCTGTGATCGGGGCCTGAACATGCAGGAGGGTGAAAGGAGGGCAAGGAATAGAGTGAATTGGAGCGATGTGGTATACCAGGGGTTGACGTGCTGTCAGTGGATTGAATCAAGGCATGTGAAGCGTCTGGGGTAAACCATGGAAAGCTGTGTAGGTATGTATATTTGCGTGTGTGGACGTATGTATATACATGTGTATGGGGGTGGGTTGGGCCATTTCTTTCGTCTGTTTCCTTGCGCTACCTCGCAAACGCGGGAGACAGCGACAAAGTATAATAATAAGGTTATTAGGTACAGTAGGGTTGAGGGTCAAGTCAAATGGGAGGTGAGTTTGAATGGAGAAAAACTGGAGGAAGTGAAGTGTGTTAGATATCTGGGAGTGGATCTGGCAGCGGATGGAACCATGGAAGCGGAAGTGGATCATAGGGTGGGGGAGGAGGCGAAAATTCTGGGAGCCTTGAAGAATGTGTGGAAGTCGAGAACATTATCTCAGAAAGCAAAAATGGGTATGTTTGAAGGAATAGTGGTTCCAACAATGTTGTATGGTTGTGAGGCGTGGGCTATGGATAGAGTTGTGCGCAGGGGGATGGATGTGCTGGAAATGAGATGTTTGAGGACAATGTGTGGTGTGAGGTGGTTTGATCGAGTAAGTAACGTAAGGGTAAGAGAGATGTGTGGAAATAAAAAGAGCGTGGTTGAGAGAGCAGAAGAGGGTGTTTTGAAATGGTTTGGGCACATGGAGAGAATGAGTGAGGAAAGATTGACCAAGAGAATATATGTGTCGGAGGTGGAGGGAACGAGGAGAAGAGGGAGACCAAATTGGAGGTGGAAAGATGGAGTGAAAAAGATTTTGTGTGATCGGGGCCTGAACATGCAGGAGGGTGAAAGGAGGTCAAGGAATAGAGTGAATTGGAGCGATGTGGTATACCGGGGTTGACGTGCTGTCAGTGGATTGAATCAAGGCATGTGAAGTGTCTGGGGTAAACCATGGAAAGCCTGTGTAGGTATGTATATTTGCGTGTGTGGACGTATGTATATACATGTGTATGGGGGTGGGTTGGGCCATTTCTTTCGTCTGTTTCCTTGCGCTACCTCGCAAACGCGGGAGACAGCCACAAAGCAAAAAAGAAAAAAAAAAATATATATACTTATGTAAGTAGGAGAGATGGCCAGAGAGCGTTATTGGATTACGTGTTAAATGACAGGCGTGCGAAAGAGAGACTTTTGGATGTTAATATGCTGAGAGGTGCAACTGGAGGGATGTCTGATCATTATCTTGTGGAGGCTAAGGTGAAGATTTGTATGGGTTTTCAGAAAAGAAGAGTGAATGTTGGGGTGAAGAGGGTGGTGAGAGTAAGTGAGCTTGGGAAGGAGACCTGTGTGAGGAAGTACCAGGAGAGACTGAGTACAGAATGGAAAAAGGTGAGAACAATGGAAGTAAGGGGAGTGGGGGAGGAATGGGATGTATTTAGGGAATCAGTGATGGATTGCGCAAAAGATGCTTGTGGCATGAGAAGAGTGGAAGGTGGGTTGATTAGAAAGGGTAGTGAGTGGTGGGATGAAGAAGTAAGAGTATTAGTGAAAGAGAAGAGAGAGGCATTTGGACGATTTTTGCAGGGAAAAAATGCAATTGAGTGGGAGATGTATAAAAGAAAGAGACAGGAGGTCAAGAGAAAGGTGCAAGAGGTGAAAAAAAAGGGCAAATGAGAGTTGGGGTGAGAGAGTATCATTAAATTTTAGGGAGAATAAAAAGATGTTCTGGAAGGAGGTAAATAAAGTGCGTAAGACAAGGGAGCAAATGGGAACTTCAGTGAAGGGCGCAAATGGGGAGGTGATAACAAGTAGTGGTGATATGAGAAGGAGATGGAGTGAGTATTTTGAAGGTTTGTTGAATGTGTTTGATGATAGAGTGGCAGATATAGGGTGTTTTGGTCGAGGTGGTGTGAAAGTGGGAGGGTTAGGGAAAATGATTTGTTAAACAGAGAAAGAGGTAGTGAAAGCTTTGCGGAAGATGAAAGCCGGCAAGGCAGCAGGTTTGGATGGTATTGCAGTGGAATTTATTAAAAAAGGGGGTGACTGTATTGTTGACTGGTTGGTAAGGTTATTTAATGTATGTATGACTCATGGTGAGGTGCCTGAGGATTGGCGGAATGCGTGCATAGTGCCATTGTACAAAGGCAAAGGGGATAAGAGTGAGTGCTCAAATTACAGAGGTATAAGTTTGTTGAGTATTCCTGGTAAATTATATGGGAGGGTATTGATTGAGAAGGTGAAGGCATGTACAGAGCATCAGATTGGGGAAGAGCAGTGTGGTTTCAGAAGTGATAGAGGATGTGTGGATCAGGTGTTTGCTTTGAAGAATGTATGTGAGAAATACTTAGAAAAGCAAATGGATTTGTATGTAGCATTTATGGATCTGGAGAAGGCATATGATAGAGTTGATAGAGATGCTCTGTGGAAGGTATTAAGAATATATGGTGTGGGAGGCAAGTTGTTAGAAGCAGTGAAAAGTTTTTATCGAGGATGTAAGGCATGTGTACGTGTAGGAAGAGAGGAAAGTTATTGGTTCTCAGTGAATGTAGGTTTGCAGCAGGGGTGTGTGATGTCTCCATGGTTGTTTAATTTGTTTATGGATGGGGTTGTTAGGGAGGTGAATGCAAGAGTTTTGGAAAGAGGGGCAAGTATGAAGTCTGTTGGGGATGAGAGAGCTTGGGAAGTGAGTCAGTTGATGTTCGCTGATGATACAGCGCTGGTGGCTGATTCATGTGAGAAACAGCAGAAGCTGGTGACTGAGTTTGGTAAAGTGTGTGGAAGAAGAAAGAGTAAATGTGAATAAGAGCAAGGTTATTAGGTACAGTAGGGTTGAGGGTCAAGTCAATTGGGAGGTGAGTTTGAATGGAGAAAAACTGGAGGAAGTGAAGTGTTTTAGATATCTGGGAGTGGATCTGGCAGCGGATGGAACCATGGAAGCGGAAGTGGATCATAGGGTGGGGGAGGGGGCGAAAATTCTGGGAGCCTTGAAGAATGTGTGGAAGTCGAGAACATTATCTCGGAAAGCAAAAATGGGTATGTTTGAAGGAATAGTGGTTCCAACAATGTTGTATGGTTGCGAGGCGTGGGCTATGGATAGAGTTGTGCGCAGGAGGATGGATGTGCTGGAAATGAGATGTTTGAGGACAATGTGTGGTGTGAGGTGGTTTGATCGAGTGAGTAACGTAAGGGTAAGAGAGATGTGTGGAAATAAAAAGAGCGTGGTTGAGAGAGTAGAAGAGGGTGTTTTGAAGTGGTTTGGGCACATGGAGAGAATGAGTGAGGAAAGATTGACCAAGAGGATATATGTGTCGGAGGTGGAGGGAACGAGGAGAAGAGGGAGACCAAATTGGAGGTGGAAAGATGGAGTGAAAAAGATTTTGTGTGATCGGGGCCTGAACATGCAGGAGGGTGAAAGGAGGGCAAGGAATAGAGTGAATTGGAGCAATGTGTTATACTGGGGTTGACGTGCTGTCAGTGGATTGAATCAAGGCATGTGAAGCGTCTGGGGTAAACCATGGAAAGCTGTGTAGGTATATTTGTGTATATTTGCGTGTGTGGACGTATGTATATAGATGTGTATGGGGGGGGTGTTGGGCCATTTCTTTCGTCTGTTTCCTTGCGCTACCTCGCAAACGCGGGAGACAGCGACAAAGTATAATGAATAAATATAAAATATATATATATATATATATATATATATATATATATATATATATGCATACAATGAAATGTTGGTATGTTTATGTGCGTGTGTGGATGTTTATGTATATACATGTGTATGTGGTTGGGTTGGGCCAATCTTTTGTCTGTTTCCTTGAGCTACCTCGCCGATGTGGGAGACAGCGACTAAGTATGATAAAAAGAAAATATATGTTTATGTGTGTGTGTGTGTCTGTGTGTGTTTTTAAATGAGTGAATGGGCCATTCTTTGTCAATTTCTGGTACTAATTTGCTCATGCAAGAAACTGATCAAGTATAGTAATAAAGTAAAATATATATCTGTGTGTGTGTGTGTGTGTATATTGCTGCTCGGGCAGTGAAAATGTGATGTATAGTGCTATCCCTCCATAACATTTTGATGTTTAGTGATGAGCTGAGTCGAAGTAAATATGGGCAAAGGATGTGGAAACATTGCGTGAGTTGTCAGTATAGATGATCCCCGACTTGGTCTGACTTCTTTTTTTTTTTTTTTTTTTACTTTTTGACTGTGTGATATTCAACAATTATTATAAAACAGGCTTTGTGTTGGATGGTTTTGTCCAACTGTAGGCAAATGTAAGTGTTCTGAGAACATTTAAGGGTAGGCTAGGGTAATCTCTTATGTTCGGTAAGTTAGATGTACAGTATTAAATGTATTTTCAACTTACGATGGATTTATCGGAAGGTGACCCCATCATAAGTCGGGATCATCTGTGGTTTTTGCTTGACTCGATGTTTCACTGCTTGCTGGGCTTAGGATTTTTAAATGCCATGGACAGTTTATGGCACACTTGCTGTCAGCGTCCTGAGATGTTCTGTGCCATATGCAAAACATCAGGAGTCAGTGGGTAAACATTCTGAAAAATGCTCACAATTAACAAAAACACTGCTTGTCATATGCCTGCAGTCATTGCTGAAGCTTTAAATATGAGAACCGTTCATCAGATACTATTGTAACTGGATCATCGAAGGCTCTAAATCTTCCAGATATTACTTTTGTCTTTGAACAGGGTCTCTGTGCAAAGGCACCTGAGTTTGTTTGGAGGAACAAGAAACAAATTACTGATATTGTTGTGAGGATGGATGTTTTCTGTACTGTCTGCATGTTTTTTCTCTTTAGATAATTGGAAAAAGGTGATAAGAGGTCTTATGATCTTGTAGTAGTGGCTGGAGTAATTACAGAGGTTTCCATCAGTAGTGTTTTATAGGGATACCAATTTAACTGCTGATTTAAGTTGCAGAATTATGTATGAAAGTCTTATACAAATATTTTGAAGGCAATTGCACAAAATTATGTATGAAAGCCGTGTATAAATATTTTGGAGGCAATCTCGTCCATTGGTTAATCAACACCATCCTGACAAATTGCAGGAGCTCCGTGAGTTGCTGGCTAAAGTTGAAGCCATTGGCAAAGCAGATCCTGAGTCATTTTCTCCATTATTAGAAAATGAAGCTTGTGTTCCAGTTCTTACCATATTAAATGAGTTTCACAGTGAGTTAAGAAGGATAAAAGGATCTCAATCTGCTTTCTGGTTTTCATGCATGGATATGGTTGGGTCCTACTGGCTGTTGTTTGTGTTCCCAGGAAGGGAACTGGGCTTTTCATTTGCATTCTGAATGACAATTGATTCCATAGTGTTTTGCTAATGATAAGCAAAACTATGCTTGGTACTTTTCTATATGACCTGCCCAAACAACAGGGTTACTAGAGGATCACTATTTCACCAGTCTAATTTGAGATGGTGATTTGTCTGTTAACTGAATGCATATAATACCCTTGGTTAAATATTTGGACCAGTCTGTTGAGGAAACAGCCATCAGGGACACTCAGACTCCAGATGGTACCAAGGGCTATAGTCTGAAACCATTTATTGTTTCTAAGTATTGTTTAACTAGAATTTTG
The DNA here is from genome assembly GCF_036320965.1 of Panulirus ornatus. Taxonomy (NCBI): domain Eukaryota; kingdom Metazoa; phylum Arthropoda; class Malacostraca; order Decapoda; family Palinuridae; genus Panulirus; species Panulirus ornatus. Next base: position 77,405,199 of record NC_092225.1, on the reverse strand, counting down.
CGGCATGCACATGAAACAGCTACATAGTATGATTGACCTGCTGGGATGTGGCATCAGTCAAGCTGTTTCAGTAATTTCTCATATTTATAAGGATGAAGCAGATGTCCAATCTTAATTGACTATGGCAACAGCAACTGGATTACTCCTTTTCATTACATTGATGCTAATCTAATGAACATCTCCTCCTGATGTAGCAAGTAACTTGTTGACAGCAGAAGGTCAAGGACACAAGACCGTGAAAAATTACTTTATTCTTTGAATGACTTTTGAACCTAAAATGCAAGATTTTTTAGCAATATCCATGCAAAAACAAAAATGCAGTCTATAAACAAGGGAGCCACCTTCAAGGCAAACCACAGTTTATTCAGTCATATGTTCCTGATTACTGCAGGCTGAAAGAAGGACATGGAGCAGATACTACAACATTCTCTTGGCTTTTTTCCATAGTTCCTGGCAAGTTATAGTAAGATGATAAAAAGAAAAGCACATTTGGCAAATCATCTTCAGAAGATAATATCTGAAGAGCACATCACTCTTCCATTGGCAACTATCCATGATGGAATGGCTCTTCTGCAGAAACTATAGTGGGACAACTGCATCTTTGCTCAGGTATCAGATCATTTGTTTATAGCCACATTACAAAGTTCACCAGGAAGCAACAGAACTGATATAGTGTGTGATGTGTACAAGGAAAACTCCATCAAGCAAACAGAGGCAAAGGAGGGATGGCAAATGATCCAAAATAATGGAGATCTTTCTCATGCTCTGTCAACAAGGAAAATCAAATTCATATCTTTTTGGAGGAATGGAGAAAAATGAAAAACAAATTGATCAGAAAAATACTTTCACAAGATGTTATATGGTCAGCACTTTTTTAGGACAAGGCAGAATCAAAGGATTGAAGCTCATATGCCAAAACCAGCCATTCTGGAATGCCTTTTAAAGCATTTAGAGAACAACTGCAATTATTTTATGTCATTATCTCATTCCTTTGAGTACTTGCTGCTCATATTCCACTTCATCGTGTAAATGAACTTCTCTCTAAACTCTGTTGTCTGAAGAAGGAGACAGTTGAATTTGGGTAGCTGCTTCCATGCATAGTTTAACTACACCAACATGTTTTGAGAGCTAATTACCAGAGTGCTGTATGGATACAGAGTCTGATAGCGCTGGGATATGTCCGGTGTAAAATTTTTGAAATTTTGGTAATATGATAGTTTGTCGTTATTTTTTACATGAGAATCTGTACATTAATATGATGACCTTTTCCGTACAAACTCAGAGAAAGTTATGTTTATGAGCTATTGATATTTCCTTTCACTAGTTAAAATGGATATTACCTAACAGAAATATTATTGATCAGTATTATTGACCATGTAGCAAAAGGCTCTCTGACTTGAAGTAAATTGAAAAAGCATGCAGAGGTTGTCAATTTTGGCTTAGGATACTTGACTGTATCAGATTTGGTATCAGTCTTAGAAAATTCACCAGTAGTCTTGAATATTTCTATTTGAATGAAGTTTTCAACCATAGAGCTATGCATGTACAGATGTTCAGCAAAGCCTTTCAGCTAGTGCCACCATTTGGTACCAATTGGCCAGAATTCAGGGCCTGCCCATAAACTATTATTTATTGGATTTGCCAATCTCAAGTACTGTGCTGGCAGCATTTGCATGAGATGAGTGCTTAGAAAAGGCACACAACTAACCCATCTTGGTCACTAGCTGAATACGTAAGCCTCCATGCAGCTCCAATGGCTTTTCCATTGTTTGTTTTGCCAGCTATGGCTAGCCAGCAGAGCCTACATTGTGTGTGGAATTCAACTTGTGGCAGGAAAACACATTACCTCAATTGAGGACAGTATCGCCATACTGTGCTTGCTTCAATTGAGGACAGTATCACTGAAAAGGTTAATATTAAGTTGCATATGAACATTTCTTAAAGATCTTTCACAGACTCTTGATTCATCCTATCCTTGTTCTACAAAGACTCATATTTGGTTAAATGAAATCCCAAAGACTTACAGTTTTAAAGGTGTTACCAAACTCTCTTCCTACTAATAGTTTTATTGCACTATGACAGATGAGTCACCTTCTTCAGTAGGTTGTATCATCATCAGTGGACTGAAAGGAATACAGTCTCATCAAGGACCTCACTTCAAAGAAGTCAATCTTCTTTTGCATATGTATGGAGTGCATATTTGAGCTACATGAAACCCATAAATGGTTCTTGATGTTGTATGATAGTGATGCTCACATATTTGTTTTTCATCCCTTCATTTTGATAATGCTTGCTGTTTAGATTGTGTTTTAGGTGCACTGCTCATGATTTAAGCATATTTTCTTGTGATTTTAAGATCTTTAAATGATTTTTAATCTTTGTCTCTAGGGGGCTGGTGCCATACCATGGAGCAGCGTCCTTTATCGCATCATCCGACAAAGCACGGGGGACAACAGAAACATGCACCTCCTATACCACATCCATCAAAGAGGAATTATAAGCTGCTTATTGATCCAGTGCTTGTTAATGGTGCAAACAAGCTTTATAGGTAAGATTTGCATTAAAGCCCCAGTGGTTTTTATTGATGGTCTTATGGATGTTCTGGAAGGTGTTTGAACTACAGCTTACTGTGTTTTCTGAGCTGAAGATTAACCTTAGTCTCATGGATAAGAAATCATTAGAATTATATGCTGTACTTTCATGGAAAAAAGAAATCAACATTAGAATTATATACTGTACTTTTTTCATGGTTGGTTGATCAGTTGTCCTCAGTCACCCATGGAAGTACAGCTGTGGAAGAAGTTAAAGGTCTTTGGCTATATTCATTCTCAGAATCAGTTACCTGCCATATGATTCCAGGCTGTCCTTGAAACTATTTCCTTGTCATTGTTGCTTCTTTCCTCAAGCTTATCCTGAGTTATTTTCCCATACCTGTCCAATGTTGCATCCCTTCATTCCTCATTTTTTCTACTTTTATCTGAACTAATAGCAAGGCTGATATACCTCTGGTTTTCAGAATTTATGCCAGGGGCATTGAATGGCCAAACTCATACAAAATTATTTTACATGCATTTCAGTAGCCCTACTGTAATGCTTTTCAGGATGTGATGCTGAGAGTGAAAGAATTTCATTCATAATGTGAAAAATGGAAAGCATTATTACATTCTACTCATTGCAGCTGATGGGAGACTGAGGAAGACGGGAACTCTTAATATTGGGCGACTTGAAAAATATGAACCAACCTTTTAGTTGGAACAAGAGGACAGAGTAGTTAGAGAGTCTAAGGAACAAGAAGTTTGTAGTTGCTGGAAGGTGTAGTGATCATAAGATATGCCTTTTTCATTAAGCCTGTTGTTTAAGTTTCTATAACAAAAGTTGAGTTGGTGCAAGAAGAGATTTGAGATGAAATTACAATTACTTTTACAATTACTTTAGCTGAGGTTCCTTCTACTTATGGTTGCCATAGATGTTCTAGTAAGAAGTTGTGGAGAGTGTTTTCATTAATGGAAGTTGGCCATTGATCAGGATTCTTACCTTGTACATCAGGTTATTTAAGGAATATTGGAAGGCAAGTTTTTATTGCTGTAAGGTATCACCCAAGGGTGTGATGGTAGTCAGTCATCCTTTAGTTCTCTTGATTGGATTTCTCGTCCTCATTGTTGATGACTAAGTTTTATAGTAAAAAGGCAAGTAGCTTTAATTGCTTCATGTTTCTCATACAGGCATTGGTTTCCACTAAATTCACAGGACAGCAAATGATTCTGATTCAGTACTTCTCAGAAGTCCCCACTCAAATGTTACCAGTCCAAAGAGTGTTGTTTTTCCCTTGAAGGCTTACTTCATTATGTGCAAAGATATTTTATGACATGGTTTACACTTAAAGAAGAACTCACCTAGGACGTAAGATGTAATTACAGCAGATAAGTTGATATCGCAGGTTTTATACTAGGGAAGTTTCTTTCCACGAGGCTTGAATTTTAAGGGAAAATATATAGTGACCTCATTGTACCATAGAAATACCTTTATTATACTTGTATATGGGTGTTACTAGAGTCCATGTGTGTGAGGGTAGACTGCGAATGAACAGTCCCTTTAATGAGGCTGTATCATTGTCAGGTAATGAAACAGAGTGTACCCTCATCAAAGGCTAACTCACTTCAGAAAAGTCCATCATATCCCAGCTACAGAGTATAGCGCTGAGGAGTGCTTAGATTTTTTTTTTTTCTTTTTTGTACGTAATCAAAGGTAGTGTCAGGAAGAGATGAATGAGCTTTAGAGGTGGGGGAAAATCCCTGCATGGCCACCTTCTCTGTTACCTCCTTTGGAAACTAATACAGGATGATAGGTTTTCCAGCTCTCCTTGTTTGCCTTCTGTGACATGGAGGAGAAAATTGGGCAATATGAATATTTTCTTGCTAATTCACCATTTCCTGCAATAGTGGGCTGACACAAGGAGCAGTCAAAGAAAAGGCCTCGTTCACTCACAGCTGTTCTCTGTCTGTTATGTGTATTGCACCAAAACCATGGGCCCCTATCCACCACCAGGCCAAAAAGACTTTTCCATGGTTTTCCTGCTGCTTTCTGTGCCTTGGTTCACTCCATTGACAAGATATCACCTCCTGTGTATTGTATATCACATTGTTTCAATTCACTTTAAAGAGGCTTGCATGAAAAGATACTGGAGGAGACTGAGCATGAATTGGCAAAAGGTATGAGTAATTGAATTTAAGGGAGTTGGTGAGGAATAGGAGGTATTTAGAGATGCAGTGCTGACATGTGTAAGAGAAGCGTGTTGCATGCAGAAGGTGTGAAGTGGGCATATGTGAAGGGGTAGTGAGTGGTAGGATAACAGTGTTGAATATGTAGTGAAAGAGAAAGTAGAGGTATATGGATGGTACTTACAGGGAAGGAGTGTGAGTAACTGGGAGACTTAGAGAAGGAAATGGTAGAAGGTCATGAGGAAAGATGAGGGGCTGAAAAAAAAAGGGGCAAATGAGAGTTGGGGGTGAGTGAGTATTAGTAGACTTCAGGGCGAATAAGAAATTGTTTTGAAAGGAGGGTAACACCCTCACTTACTTACTAATAACATTATCCTCTCCCATGCACAGGTTTAGTTGTGACCTTCTGGCACAGAAAAGCCTTGCTGTACATTTTTCTTTGGATAGATTTTTGGCAACCAAATCATTTTATCATATAAATCTAACTACATTCTGTCTAGAATTGGTTGATGTTTCACATAAAACTAGAAAAAATTAAGCGAGAAATATTTTGATTTGAAGTCATGGGTTTAGTTTTCAATGCAGTCAACTCATGTTTTTTTCTCAAAAAATCCTAGCAGGCTTAATAAATATTATATGAAAAAAAAGACCTTTTGAACTTTACTTTGTTGAAATCAGAAATTGGATATGAGCAATACTATGGCTGATAAATGGAAAAATAGAATATCAAGAACTTTTCCAAAATATTCCTTTTTTTAGTTTTTGCCATCTCTTTCTTTCATTTTTCATTATTCCATTAAATAGTATAAGTGTATAGGTATGTTATGTTGGTATTAGAATTGTGCTAGCTTGTACGGTTTGGCTGTAAGCAATTTTAGAAAAATTGCCCTTGCTTTTGCATAGTGTACTGTTATAAGGAATTTTAGAAGAAAAAAAGATCGCAGTGCCCTCACATAGGTTATTGTTATACTCCTTACTGGTAGTAAACAGAAATGTAATATCAGGAACATTATACCAATAAAATAAAGCTATATTTAATAACAATATTACCTTCTGGTGTAATGTTATTTGTTTGAGTGTGTTGCACAGAATGCAGTATGTTGGGCAGTAGTGATGGTGTGGGAAGTAGATGGTTGTGCCATTTGCAAGTACTGTGGCTGGGGAGAAGAGGCAGCAGGGGAAAAGTCATATTGCAGGATGCTGCTTGTCTGACCTGCAATATCTTTGCACCTTCAGGCAGAGCAACCAAATGCTCATAAAACAGACTTGGGCACATAAGTGCTGCCAATAGATTCAGGTTCGTCAATGTCATCCTCAAGGTTAGATTTACAATGAGCTTAGGTATTGTCAAGCTTATCATCATCTAAATCAATGACTCATTGCTTTCCTTTGTGCACATGTAGTGGAGCATTGTATAGGGTTGAAAAAAGATGATGGTTTATTTATGACAGCCGAAATATCCTGAAATGTAACACACACTTCTGTAACAACACTTCTCATCACTTATGCAAAGAGATTAGTTTTTAATGTATGCACAGAGGGGCATTTATTTATTTTGAGACAACTGAGGTTTACACACTAATGACAGTTACATGTTAGAACTTGTGAAGTATCATGAAATATAAACACTATTTTATAAACTCTTATAAACACTTAACGTTCCATTTTACATGCAAATACTAATGCACAGTGGAGGATAGGAGTGTGTGAAGGGGACTAGAGAAAATCTTCAAAGGGCAAGTGCACAGCACTTTCTGTTGTGTCTGCTGGGAGTGATTGATGCCTTTATGGTGTGCACTTTGTAGGGCTGCTATATGCCAAAGTAAAGTTTGATTACCATGAGAGCAGGCTTAAACAAAAGAATTTCTTCAGTTTTTGTTGAATTTTTATTGTTTGCATGATGCAACTTTCATGTTAGGTGCCAATTAGATAAGACAAGACATCAATGTGACAGTTACATGGTAATCAAGGGAACAAAGAGGAACATTAGTGAAGGGGTAAATGGTGGAAGTGTTAAAAGGCAGAGATGGAGTGAGTACTTCGAAGCTTTGATGGATGTGTTTAATGATAGGTTGTAATGATAGGTTGTTTGGTGAAAAGAGAAGAGGAGATGAAAGCCATGCATAAGATGACATGTGGCAGGGCAGCTGGAGTGGATGGTATTGCAGTTTGTTTTCTTAAGAGAGAGGGTGACTGTGTCATTAATTGGCTGCTTAGGAGTTTTGGTGCATATATGGATCATGGTAAGGTGCCTGCGGATTAATATAATGTTTGTATAGTGCCATTGCATAAAGGTAAAGGGGATGAAAGTGAATGTTTGAATTACAGAGGTATAAGTTTGATGGTGTACCTGTTAAGTTGTTTGGGAGAGTGGTAATTGATAGGGTGGTGTCATGCACAGTTCATTAGATACGGGAGAAACAGTATGGTTTCTGGTGTGGCAGAGGATGTGTTGATAAGGTGTTTGCATTGAAAAATGTGTGTTAAGAATTACATGGAGAAACAGAGGTATTCTTATGTGGTGTCTTTGGATCTGGAGAAAGCATATGATAGGATTGATAGATATGCTTTATAGAAGATGTTATGACTGTAGGGTGTGGGAGGAAAGCTATTAGAAGAGAGAGAGGAAGATTAGTGGTTCCAGGCTAAGGTGGGTCTGCAGCAGGGGTGTGTATGTCATCATGCTTGTTCATTCTTTATATGGATGGGGTAAAGTTGAGAGTGAATGTGAAGGTTTTAGGGATAGGAGTGGGTTTGAAATCTGAGAGGGTTAGGGTATATGGGAGGAGAGTCAGCTATTGTCTGCTGATGGCAGTTTTGGTATCGAGATTAAAGAGAAAAACTGCAAAAGTTAGAGTTTGAGCTTGGGAGTGTGTTTGAAAGGAAAAAGTTGAGAGTAAATGTTAATAAAAGTTAGGTTAATAGGTTTTGTAGTGGAGAGAGACAAGCTGGAGTGTGAGTTTTAATGGAGAAAACTTAAGGAATTGGAGTGTTTAAATAGCTGGGAGTGAAGATGGCAGTGAATGGAACCAAGGGATCTTAAGTGAGCCATAGGGTGGTTTAGGGGCCCAAGGTCCTTGGTGCATTAAGGAATATATGGAAAGAGAGGTCACTATCTGGGAGCTGCAGGCATATTACTGTGTGAGGGATGGGGGTCCATTTTCTCATGACAATAAACTTTTGAATTGTCAGTTCTGGATTCTAGCTGTGAAGGCAAAGATGGGGTATCTTTAAAGATGTAGTAGTCCGAACGGTGTTGTATGGATGTGAAGCATGGGCTGTTAATGAAAGTATGTAGAAAACAGTGAATGTGTAGGAAATGAAATGTTTGAGGACAGTATGATCTGTGAGGAGGGGGATTGAGTAAAACTGATAGGGTAAGAGAGAGGTTTGGTAAGAAGAGTATGGTTGAGAGAACTGAAGAGTGTGCTGAAATGATTTGGACATAGGGAGAGAATGAATGAGGAGAGGTTGACAGTTAGGGTAAATATTTCTGAAGTGGAGAGAAGAAGGATGCAGAGAAAGAGATTTTGAGTTATTGGGGCCTGAACATGCAAGAGTGTGAAAGATGTGCATACAGTTGGTGGACTGAATCAGGGCATTTTAAAGCAGCTGGGAGAAACCACAGAAAGGTGAGAGGGGCCTGCTTATGGATAGAGGGCTTTGCTTTTGATGCATTACAAACAACATCCAAAGAATGGAATGAGGCCAATTTTTTTTTTTTCGTGTTTCAGTACCAATGCAAGAATGACCAACAAATATAAAAAAAAAATATTTTATTTATTTATTTATTATACTTTGTCACTGTCTCCCACATTAGTGAGGTATAGCAAGGAAATAGATGAAAGAATGGCCCAACCCTCCCACATACACATGTATGTACATAAACCCCCACACACGCACATATACATACCCATACATTTCAGCATATACATACATATGCATACACAGACTTATACATATGTACATATTCATACTTGCTGCCTTCATCCATTCATGCTGCTACCTCGCCACACATGAAATGACATGGCTCTCCCCTGCGTGCGTGTGAGGTACTCCAGGAAAAGACAACAAAGGCCACATTCGTTCACACTCAGTTTCTAGCTGTCATGTGCAATGCACCGAAACCACAGCTCCCCCTCCACATCCAGGCCCAGATGCTTTACATTCCCTGGTTCAATTAATTGACAGCAAGTCGACCCTGGTATGCCAGTCGTTCCAATTCACTCTATTCATTGCACGGTTTTTGCCCTCCTGTATGTTCAGGCTCCGATCGCTCAAATTTTTTTTCACTCCATCCTTCCACCTCAAATTTGATTTCCTACTTCTCATTCCCTCCACCTCTGACACATATATTCTCTTTGTCAATCTTTCCTCACTCATTCTCTCCATGTGACCGAACCATTTCAACACACCCTCCTCTGCTCTCTCAACCATACTCTTTTTATTACCACACATCTCTCTTACCCTTTCATTACTCACTCAATCAAACCACCTCACACCACATATTGTCCTCAGACATTTCATTTCCAACACATCCACCCTCCTCCGTACAACCTTATCTATTGCCAATGTGTCACAACCATATAACATTGTTGGAACCACTATTCCTTCAAACATACCCAATTTTGCTCTCTGAGATAACGTTCTCACCTTCCACACATTCTTCAGTGCTCCCAGAACCTTCACCCCCTCCCCCACCCTATGACTTACTTCCACTTCCATGTTCCATCTACTGCCAAATCCACTCCCAGATATCTGAAACACTTCTTTTCCCCCAGTTTTTCTTCATTCAAACTTACCTCCCAATTTACTTGTCCCTCAACCCTGCTGAATCTAATAACCTTGCTCTTATTCACATTTACTCTCAGTTTTCTTCTTTCACTTACTTTACCAAACTCAGTCACCAACTTCTGCAGTTTCTCACCTGAATCAGCCACCAGTGCTGTATCATCAGCAAACTACAACTGACTCACTTCCCAAGCCCTTCATCCACAACAGACTGCATGCTTACTCCTCTCTCCAAAACTCTTGCATTCACCGCCCTAACAACCCCATCCTTAAACAAATTAAACAACCATAGAGACATCACGCACCCCTGCCGCAAACCGACATTCACTGGGAACCAGTCACTTTCCTCTCTTCCTATTCGTACACATGCCTTACATTCTTGATAAAAACATTTCAGTGCTTTTAGCAACTTACCTCCCACACCATATACTCTTAATACCTTCCACAGAGCATCACTGTCAACTCTGTTTTATATTTTATGCCTTCTCCAGATCCATAAATGCTACATACAAATCCATCTGCTTTTTTAAGTATTTCTCATGTGCATTCATCAAAGCAAACCTGATCCACACATCCTCTACCACTTCTGAAACCACACTGCTCCTCCCCAATCTGATGCTCTGTACATGCCTTGACCCTCGCAATCAATACCCTCCCATACAAACCCATACCTCTGCAATCCAAATGCTCACCCCCATCCCCCCTGCCCCTGCTCAATGGCACCACACATGCATACCACCAAACCTCAGGCACCCCACCATGAGCCACACACACATTGAATATCCTCACCAACCAGTCAACAAAACACCCCCCTCTCTAACAAATTTCCAGCAGTACCATACAAACCTGCCGGCTTTCAACTTCCACAAAGCTTTCACTACCTCTTCTCTGTTTACCAAATCATTCTCCCTGACCCTCTCACTTCGCACACCACCTCAACCAAAATACCCTAAATCTGCCACTCTATCATCAAACACATTCAACAAACCTTCAAAACACCCACCCCATCTCCCTCTCACTTCACCACTTCTTGTTATTACCTCCCCGTTTGTCCGCTTTACTGATTCTCCCAGTTGTTTTCCCTTCTTACTCACTCTGCTTACCTCCTTCCAAAACATCTTTTTATTCTCCCTAAAATTTAAGGATACTCACCACCCCAACTTTCATTTGCCCTTTTTTTCACCTCTTGCACCCTTCTCTTGACCTCTCGCCTCTTTCTTTTATACATCTCCCAGTCATTTGCAATATTTCCCCGCAAAAATCGTCCAAACGCCTCCCCCTTTTCCTTCACTAACAATCTTACTTCTACATTCCACCACTCACCACCCCCTCAAATCCACCCACTCCCCACCCTTCTCACGCCACAGGCATCCCCCGCACAAGCCATCACTGCTTCCCCAAATACATCTCATTCTCCCCACCCCACCCCCCACCCCCTCAGGTCATTTGCTCTCACCCTCTGCCACTCTGCACTCAATCTCTCCCAGTACTTACTCACACAAGTCTTCCTTCCAAGCTCACCCACTCCCACCATCCTCTTCACCCCAACATTCTCTCTTCTATTCTGAAAACCTCTACATATCTTCACCTTCACCTCCTGAAGATAATGATCAGACATCCCTCCAGTTGCCCCTCTCAGCACATTAACTTCCATGAGTCTCTCTTTCGCGCGCCTATCAATTTACACGTAATCCAACAATGCTCTCTGGCCTTCTCTTCTACTCACATATGCACACTCATGCACATCTCTCCCTTCAAACCAGGCACCCCATACCACCAGTCCTTCCTCAGCACACAAAGCCATAAGCTCTTCACCACTTCCACCCACTACACCGAACACCCCATGACACCAACCACACTCTCAACTGCCACACCACCCACCTTTGGATTCAAATCACCCATCACTATAACCTGGTCTCGTGCGTCAAAGCTGCCAACACACTCACCCAGCTGCTCCCAAAACACCTGCCTCTCATGATCCCTTCCCCCATGATCAGGTGCACAGGCACCAACAGTCACCCATCTCTCCCCATCCATCCCCAGCCCCACCCACATCATTCCAGAGTTTACCCTCCCACACTCTATCACACACTCCCACAACTCCTGCCTCAGAAGCAGCGCCACTCCTCCCTTGCTCCTGCCCTCTCACCAACCCGTGACCCCACTCCCAAGACACTCCCAAACCACTCTTTTCCCATACCCCCGAGCTTCGTTTCTTTCACAGCCAAAACATCCAGGTTCCTTTCCTCAAACATACTACCTGTCTCTCCTTTTTTCTCATCTTGGTTATATCCAAACACATTTAGTCACCCCACTCTGAGCCTTTGAGGAGGATGAGTTCTCCCTGCATGACTCCTGTTTCCCCTTTTAGAAAGTTAAAATACAAGGAGGGGAGGGTTTCTAACCCCCCGCTTCCGTCCCCTTTAGTCACCTTCTACGACACGTGGGGAATGCGTGGGAAGTATTCTTTCTTCCCTATCCTAGGGATAAAAATGATATAGAATGTAATAATACTTATATATTCTCGACTGTCAGTTGAGTTATTTTTGAAGGATGTCCTTGGTTCTTTCATTAGTTTTTGATGTTTTCCAGAATGATGACTGGAAAATGTTTTCACATTATGTCGATATTTTTCAAGGATGGAATGATCTAAACCTAGAAATGTGCTTCAGAAACTTAGGCTGATTAATGACATTAATGGTGATTATTCTTGTGCCATCATACCACTGTTCAGAATGTCATTTGCTAGTGAAGATTCTAGCTTTTTCTTTGAACAGACTTGTTGAATTTACCCATACCCTGTGAAACACTGATGTTTTCTGTGACTTGCAAAATCATTACATGACTACTTCCAGATTATAGCCTAGTAAGTTGATAAGATGCAGTTTTTTGGAATACCAAGAAAGTCATATGATGCAATGTTTTTTTTTTTAAGCCTGAAAGTATTAAAGGTCATTATTTTTATCTATATTTGTAGATTGATTTTGCTGTTGTTAAGTGAGAAGGCAGCATGATTTGTTGATAGGATATGTAGCTTTTATTTTGAAGAATTTGGGTTTTAGTTCTCAGTAAAAGGATATATGTGTCAGAGGTGGAGGGAACGAGGAGAAGTGGGAGACCAAATTGGAGGTGAAAAGATGGAGTGAAAAAGATTCTGAGTGATTGGGGCCTGAACATGCAGGAGGGTGAAAGGAGGGCAAGGAATAGAGTGAATTGGAGCGATGTGGTATACCGGGGTTGACGTGCTGTCAGTGGATTGAATCAAGGCATGTGAATCGTCTGGGGTAAACCATGGAAAGCTGTGTAGGTATGTGTATTTGCGTGTGTGGACGTATGTATATACATGTGTATGGGGGGGGGTTGGGCCATTTCTTTCGTCTGTTTCCTTGCGCTACCTCGCAAACGCGGGAGACAGCGACAAAGTATAATAAAAAAAAAAATAACTATAATACTTAGAAAAGCAAATTGGTTTGTATGTAGCATTTATGGATCTGGAGAAGGCATATGATAGAGTTGATAGAGATGCTCTGTGGAAGGTATTAAGAATATATGGTGTGGGAGGCAAGTTGTTGGAAGCAGTGAAAAGTTTTTATCGAGGATGTAAGGCATGTGTACGTGTAGGAAGAGAGGAAAGTGATTAGTTCTCAGTGAATGTAGGTTTGCGGCAGGGGTGTGTGATGTCTCCATGGTTGTTTAATTTGTTTATGGATGGGGTTGTTAGGGAGGTGAATGCAAGAGTTTTGGAAAGAGGGGCAAGTATGAAGTCTGTTGTGGATGAGAGAGCTTGGGAAGTGAGTCAGTTGTTGTTCGCTGATGATACAGCGCTGGTGGCTGATTCATGTGAGAAACTGCAGAAGCTGGTGACTGAGTTTGGTAAAGTGTGTGAAAGAAGAAAGTTAAGAGTAAATGTGAATAAGAGCAAGGTTATTAGGTACAGTAAGGTAAGTTTGAATGGAGAAAAACTTGAGGAAGTAAAGTGTTTTAGATATCTGGGAGTGGATCTGGCAGCGGATGGAACCATGGAAGCGGAAGTGGATCATAGGGTGGGGGAGGGGGCGAAAATCCTGGGAGCCTTGAAGAATGTGTGGAAGTCGAGAACATTATCTCGGAAAGCAAAAATGGGTATGTTTGAAGGAATAGTGGTTCCAACAATGTTGTATGGTTGCGAGGCGTGGGCTATGGATAGAGTTGTGCGCAGGAGGATGGATGTGCTGGAAATGAGATGTTTGAGGACAATGTGTGGTGTGAGGTGGTTTGATCGAGTAAGTAATGTAAGGGTAAGAGAGATGTGTGGAAATAAAAAGAGCGTGGTTGAGAGAGCAGAAGAGGGTGTTTTGAAATGGTTTGGGCACATGGAGAGAATGAGTGAGGAAAGATTGAGCAAGAGGATATATGTGTCGGAGGTGGAGGGAACGAGGAGAAGTGGGAGACCAAATTGGAGGTGGAAAGATGGAGTGAAAAAGAGTTTGTGTGATCGGGGCCTGAACATGCAGGAGGGTGAAAGGAGGTCAAGGAATAGAGTGAATTGGATCAATGTGGTATACTGGGGTTGACGTGCTGTCAGTGGATTGAATCAGGGCATGTGAAGCGTCTCGGGTAAACCATGGAAAGCTGTGTAGGTATGTATATTTGTGTGTGTGGACGTATGTATATACATGTGTATGGGGGTGGGTTGGGCCATTTCTTTCGTCATTTTCCTTGCGCTACCTCGCAAACGCGGGAGACAGCAAAAAAAAAAAAAAAAAGAAACTATAATATTAGTATTGATGATGCAGTGTTGGTACCCATTTTTGATCTTGGTTAATTATCTTCCCTGAACATTGAGTTACTCTTATACCTTGATTTTAGTCAAAATTGGTTTGGGAACATCTTAAGAGTAAAGTCAGGGATTAGTGAGAGTGTGAGAAGTAAGGAAAGGGTAGCACTCATTTGAAGCAGGAAGTATGGTAATGCATGAAAGAGTGTAAGGAAGTGAGCTTCAGGCTGGTATGGATAGAAATTAAAATGGGTGATCATTTGTGCTAGTGCCCTTGGCCTTGAAAAGAAAGACGAGAGAGGTGAGTGTTTTAGGAGCAGCTGTGTGAGTGTGTCAGCAATTTTGATGCAAGAGATTGGATATTAATGATGTGTGATTTAAATGGGAAAGTGTAATATGTCAGTTGAGTGTATAACTAGGAATCATGAAGTTTTCAGTAAGGTGAGTGGGAAAGATAGAAAGTGCCTAATTGATAGGCATGGAAAAGAAAGACTTTTGGATGAGTGTGCTGAGAAGGGTAGCTGGTTGGATATCTGATCATTACCTTGTGGAGGCAAAGATGAATATTTGTAGAGTTTTTTTTGGAAAGGAGGGAATGATGTGGGTGAGAAAAGGGTGAGAAAATTAAGTTAGCTTGGAGAAAAGACATGTGAATAAATATCAGGAGAGGCTGAGTGTTGAATGGTAAAAAGTTAGAGTGAAAAGTAGGGGAATGTATGAGGAACATAAAGTATTTTAGGGAAGCAGTGCTGGTATGGGTGAGAGAAGTGTTTGGCATGCGTGAGGTGGGCAGGTAAGAAAGGACAGTGAGTGGTGGAATGATGAAGTAGAGTTTTAGTGAAAGAGAAAAGAGGGATGTTTGGGCATTACTTATAGGGAAAAAGTGAGTATGGTTGTGAGATGTACCAGAGAAAGCAGCAGGGAGTCAAGAGAGAGGTGCAGGGACTGAAAAGGAGGGCAAATGAGTGAGAATAAGATGTTTTGAAAGAGGTTGAGAAAAGCAAGAAAAGAATTGGAAACAATAGTGAAAGTGGCAAATGGAGAAGTGTTAACAGGCAGTGATGAGGTGAAGAGGAGAGGGAGTGAGAGAGTGTTATATGATTGTTTGAACTTATTCAGTGATAAGATGGTAGATGTTAGGGAAGTATGAGAAGTGATAGGATCATGGCAAGTGGTTTGGTGAAAAGAGAAGAAGCGGTGAAAGCCTTGTGTAAGATGAAATGTGGCAAGCTGGCTGGAATGGACAGTATTGTAGTTGAATTTAAGAAAGGGGATGACAATGTTGTTGATTGGTTAGTTAGGATTTTCACTGTCTTTATGGATCATGGTGATGCACCAGAAGATTTGCAGAATGCACTTATACTGCCATTATTTAAAAATTTGAAGGACAAAGATGAGTATTTGAATTACTATGGTTTTAGTTTGGTAAGTTTACATGGTAAGCTCCATGGACCAATGGTGATTGTTAGGGTGGCTGCATGCACAGAGCATCAGATCAAGGAGGAACAGTGTGGTCTCAGGATGGGTAGAGGATGTTTGGATCAGGTGTTTGCTTTTAGGTGGATGTGTGTAAGAAATATGTAGAGAAAGAGAAGGATTTGTAAGTGGCATTTTTGGATCTTGGGAAAGCATATGTTTTATGGGAGGTGATGAAAATATATCGTGTGAAAGGAAAGGCATGCTTGCAAGTGGGTGGAGAGGAGGGTGAGTGGTTCCAGGTGAAGATGGGTCTGTGGTGGGGTATGTGATGTTGCCATTGTTTATGGTTGGGGTGGTTAGGGAGATGAATGCAAGGGTCTTGGAGAGAGGAGCAGGTATACAGTTTGCTGAGGGCAGGGGGCCTCGGAGATGATTCAGTTGTTGTTTGCTAGAGCACTGGCAGTAAATTTGTTGAGAAGTTGCATGAGCTTGTGTCTAAATTTTGGTAAGTATGTGAAAGGAGAAAGTTGAAAGTAAATGTGAGTAACAGCAAACATATTAGGTATAGCAGTGAAAAGAGATAGGTTATTTAGAGTGCCAGTTTGTTGGAGGAAGTGGAGTATTTTAGATACCCAGAAGTGGATATGGCAGTGAATGGAACCATGGGAGCTGAAGTAAGCCGTAGGGTGGGAGATGGGCAAAGGTCTTAGGTACATTGAGGAATGTGTGGAAAAAGATATCACTGTCTTAATGGGTAATTCTGTCAATGCTATATGAATGCAAAGCATGGGGCTTGGACAAAAAATTTAAAGGATATGGTGAATGTGTTGGAAATGTAATGTTTGAGGACAATATATGCTGTAAGGAGGATTGAGCAAGTAAGAATGAAGCAAATAAACAAAGAAAGAGTAGACAAAGATTTTGGAAGAAAGTTAAGCGAAAAGTTTTGGGATAATAAGAAACTGTATGGGAAGGAGGTTTAAAAAGGCAAGAGGTGGATATAAAGAAAATATGGGAAAGAGGTTTAAAAGGCAAGAGGTGGATATAAAGAAAATATGGGAAGGAGGTTTAAAAAGGCAAGAGGTGGATATAAAGGAAGAAATGTTAATATGAGAAGTAAGGAATGGGAGTTGCTGGATCAAAAGGAGGAAGTGAAAGGAAGATGGAAAGAGTATTATGAAAAACTGATGAATGTGGGAGAAGGGAGGCAGCAGTTTTTACATGTATGGGTGTGGAGGATGGAAGGAAGAGGATACAAGTGCAAGGACATATAGGAGAAAGAGAGTTAAGAAGGGCAATAATAAGGCTGAAGGTGGGAAAGGCACCTGGAGTGGATGAGACTATGGCTGAATTGCTTAAGTATGGAGGAGAAAGTGAGATAGAGTGGATGCATCCGATATGTGAATTAGCATGGAAACAGAAGGTTGTATCTGAGAATTGGTTGAAAGCTATTATTGTTCCTTTATTCAAAGGAAAAGGTGCTAAGGATGTATGTAGCAGTTATAGAGGAATAAGTCAGTTAAGTATACCAGGAAAAGTGTATGCAAGAATGTTGATTAATAGAGTAATGGAAGTGAATGAATGCAGAATAAGTGAAGAGTAAGCGGGTTAAGGAAAGGTAGGGAATGTATGGATCAGATCTTTGTTATCAAGATGACTGTGGAAAAGTATTTAGCGAAAGGTAAGAAGTTGTATGCAGCTTTTATGGATCTGGAAATGCATATGACACAGTCAAGTGGAATGTTTTTCTGGATGTGTGAAAAATATATGGTGAAGGGGGACAACTGTTGGATGGTGTGAAAACCTTCTATAGAGGAGCAATTGCATGTGTAAGAGTGGATGGAGAGTTGATCAAAAGTTTTGGGATACATGTAGGTGTGAGGCAGGGCTGTGTGATGTATGTTTGAAGGTATAGTAGTTTCGACAGTCTTGAGTGGATGTGAGGCATGTTCTGTAGATGATGATGTGTAGAGGAGGTTGTATTCATTTGAAATGAAGTGTTTTAGGGAAATATGTGATGTGAAGTGGTTTGATTAAGTAAAAAAAGGATAAGAGAGTGGTAAAGAGACAAGAAGGGTACGGTTGAGAAAGCTGAAGAGTGTATGCTGAAATGGGTCGGTCACAAGGAGAGAATGAGTGAGGAGAGGTTGACAAAGAGGGAACAAGGAGAAGGGGGAGACCAAATTGAAGATGAATGGATGGAGTGAAAAAGATTTTGAGTAATCAGGGACGGAGCATGCAGGAGGGTGAATGGCATCCACAGGACAATGTGAATTGGAGTGATGTGGAATGTAGGGCTATCATGCTGTCAGTGCATTGAATCAGGGAATATGAAGCAACCAGGAGAAACCATATAACGGTATGTAGGTTCTTTTTGTGGTCGGGGCTGTGGTTTTGGTACATTACACCTGACAATTGGAGAATGGATGTGAGCAGTAAGGCCTTTATTTGTTTGTTCTTGGCTCTGCTTTGCTAATTTGGGAAACAGCGAGGAAGTTAACAAGAAAAACCTCTGAAGAAAGATGGAGAGACTATTCAATATTCTGCTCAAGGTAGAGCATTGATACCTAAAAAATGATTGCTTGAATGGCTTAAAAGAAAGATATTTCCAAATCAAGAAATGATGATTATGCACAAAGTGTAGTGGTAGAAGACATCATTGTGAATTAAGCGAGATATGCAATATGCAATCTTGTGGAGGCTAAGGTGAAGATTTGTATGGGTTTTCAGAAAAAAAGAGTGAATGTTGGGATGAAGAGGGTGGTGAGAGTAAGTGAGCTTGGGAAGGAGACTTGTGTGAGGAAGTACTAGGAGAGACTGAGTACAGAATGGAAAAAGGTGAGAACAATGGAAGTAAGGGGAGTGGGGGAGGAATGGGATGTATTTAGGGAATCAGTGATGGATTGCGCAAAAGATGCTTGTGGCATGAGAAGAGTGGGAGGTGGGTTGATTAGAAAGGGTAGTGAGTGGTGGGATGAAGAAGTAAGAGTATTAGTGAAAGAGAAGAGAGAGGCATTTGGACGATTTTTGCAGGGAAAAAATGCAGTTGAGTGGGAGACGTATAAAAGAAAGAGACAGGAGGTCAAGAGAAAGGTGCAAGAGGTGAAAAAAAAGGCAAATGAGAGTTGGGGTGAGAGAGTATCATTAAATTTTAGGGAGAATAAAAAGATGTCTGGAAGGAGGTAAATAAAGTGCGTAAGACAAGGGAGCAAATGGGAACTTCAGTGAAGGGCGCAAATGGGGAGGTGATAACAAGTAGTGGTGATGCGAGAAGGAGATGGAGTGAGTATTTTGAAGGTTTGTTGAATGTGTTTGATGATAGAGTGGCAGATATAGGGTGTTTTGGTCGAGGTGGTGTGCAAAGTGAGAGGGTTAGGGAAAATGATTTGGTAAACAGAGAAGAGGTAGTGAAAGCTTTGCGGAAGATGAAAGCCGGCAAGGCAGTAGGTTTGGATGGTATTGCAGTGGAATTTATTAAAAAAGGGGGTGACTGTATTGTTGACTGGTTGGTAAGGTTATTTAATGCATGTATGACTCACGGTGAGGTGCCTGAGGATTGGCGGAATGCGTGCATAGTGCCATTGTACAAAGGCAAAGGGGATAAGAGTGAGTGCTCAAATTACAGAGGTATAAGTTTGTTGAGTATTCCTGGTAAATTATATGTGAGGGTATTGATTGAGAGGGTGAAGGCATGTACAGAGCATCAGATTGGGGAAGAGCAGTGTGGTTTCAGAAGTGGTAGAGGATGTGTAGATCAGGTGTTTGCTTTGAAGAATGTATGTGAGAAATACTTAGAAAAGCAAATGGATTTGTATGTAGCATTTATGGATCTGGAGAAGGCATATGATAGAGTTGATAGAGATGCTCTGTGGAAGGTATTAAGAATATATGGTGTGGCAGGCAAGTTGTTAGAAGCAGTGAAAAGTAATTATCGAGGATGTAAGGCATGTGTACGTGTAGGAAGAGAGGAAAGTGATTGGTTCTCAGTGAATGTAGGTTTGCGGCAGGGGTGTGTGATGTCTCCATGGTTGTTTAATTTGTTTATGGATGGGGTTGTTAGGGAGGTGAATGCAAAAGTTTTGGAAAGAGGGGCAAGTATGAAGTCTGTTGGGGATGAGAGAGCTTGGGAAGTGAGTCAGTTGTTGTTCGCTGATGATACAGCGCTGGTGGCTGATTCATGTGAGAAACTGCAGAAGCTGGTGACTGAGTTTGGTAAAGTGTGTGAAAGAAGAAAGTTAAGAGTAAATGTGAATAAGAGCAAGGTTATTAGGTACAGTAGGGTTGAGGGTCAAGTCAATTGGGAGGTGAGTTTGAATGGAGAAAAACTGGAGGAAGTGAAGTGTTTTAGATATCTGGGAGTGGATCTGGCAGCGGATGGAACCATGGAAGCGAAAGTGGATCATAGGGTAGGGGAGGGGGCGAAAATTCTGGGAGCCTTGAAGAATGTGTGGAAGTCGAGAACATTATCTCGGAAAGCAAAAATGGGTATGTTTGAAGGAATAGTGGTTCCAACAATGTTGTATGGTTGCGAGGCGTGGGCTATGGATAGAGTTGTGCGCAGGGGGATGGATGTGCTGGAAATGAGATGTTTGAGGACAATGTGTGGTGTGAGGTGGCTTGATCGAGTAAGTAACGTAAGGGTAAGAGAGATGTGTGGAAATAAAAAGAGCGTGGTTGAGAGAGCAGAAGAGGGTGTTTTGAAATGGTTTGGGCACATGGAGAGAATGAGTGAGGAAAGATTGACCAAGAGGATATATGTGTCGGAGGTGGAGGGAACGAGGAGAAGAGGGAGACCAAATTGGAGGTGGAAAGATGGAGTGAAAAAGATTTTGTGTGATCGGGGCCTGAACATGCCGGAGGGTGAAAGGAGGGCAAGGAATAGAGTGAATTGGATCGATGTGGTATACTGGGGTTGACGTGCTGTCAGTGGATTGAATCGGGGCATGTGAAGTGTCTGGGGTAAACCATGGAAAGCTGTGTAGGTATGTATATTTGCGTGTGTGGACGTATGTATATACATGTGTATGGGGGTGGGTTGGGCCATTTCTTTCGTCTGTTTCCTAGCGCTACCTCGCAAACACGGGAGACAGCGACAAAGCAAAAAAAAAAAAAAAAAATGCAATAAATACTTGGCACTAACTCTGCCTCATATAAAATCTCCTTGTTTGTACTCTTAGAGGTTGATGGTCATTAAAGTTGGATCATATATGACTTATTGTCTGTAGCTTCCTTTCCTCTAGCTTTCTTCAGTTTTAGTTTGCTATGTGATGTACTGCTGATATTTCATCAGTAAGTTAAAAGAGCATGTTTCAGTCATTTATTTATTTTTTTGCATTTTTCAGATTTGAGGGTATTGTAGAAGGAGATCCCACTTATCCTCCTGTTGTGCTCCGAGATCCTCGCAAACCAAAAATATGGATTCGACCAGAGACTATGGACCTTACAGTTCCACGTTTCAAGGCAAGATATTTCCATGACATGGATTGCTTGTTAACCCAGACTATCTACACTTCTGTTGATTGATAATGGCTGATTTTGTTGAATATTATAAACTGAGATTGAGATTTTTTTTGCTTTGAGATATGAAATTAAACATTTGTATGTTATTATGCTTATATAAGGGAATGTTAACATTATATGTTTATCTTCTAGATATTTTGAAATCTTGATGCTGATAGTATTCATATCTTTGCTTTTGCATGATTTTTTTCAGTCTGGGAATTTTATGGATGATATTTGTATTCAGTTTTGTGTAGACAGCAGAAAATTGCTGATGTTACAAGCACGTGGTTAGTGACTGGGTTAAGTTCCTAGAAAACTTGCCATAATGTTATACATCATTAAATAAGCAGTTTAGGCTCTTAAGGAGAGTTTAATTCTTAGGGAAATCATTACCATATCTAACTCTTAATCATGTATTATATATGAAACAGCATAAGGACAACTTTGCATCTGTTGTATCATTCAGCTTAGACAAGGTTTATTGATTGTGGAGTGGGATAGAGTTGAGTGAGGATCACTGGGAGAGAGTTCTTACCTACCCATGAGTACCTACAGGATTTTGCAGTAATGGCAAGGCTAACACATAGTGCTCACCACATTACCTCATAGATTTCTGTAAGAGTGAGCATGTCTTAGACAAAAGGGAAGGTTGGGTGGATTGTCTATATCATGACTGCAAGAAAGCATTTGCTTGTACCACATGGGAGGCTGATTAAGAACTGGAATTCAAGCTGTAGTTGGAGGAGAGACACCCTATTTTTAGAAGATTATGGATGGGGAAGGGAACAAAAGACAATCAGAGGAGTCTTTTCCCCCTGATTTTTTTTTAACTTATTTTGGGAGGCTACAGTCAGGGGCAAAAGTCCACATCAAAGCTGACCCTAAATTTGAAAAATAGAGAGGTTAATAAAGGGAAAAAAAGAAGAGACAAGGAAAAGTGTTTACGAATTTTGGAGGAAGTGCAATACCTGTTTTTAAAATGTGCCAGTTCAAGTTATTGGGAAAAGGGACTTTAGAGGGAGAGAGTTCCAAAATTTTGGGAGGTGTATGGAGAGAAACAGATATCAAAATGGCCTCCTTGAGTTGCCTACGCCTCGAGAAATCTTGTAATGCAGCAGCTTGCCAGGAAATGCGAGATCTAGCTAGTGGGGGGGCCACACAAGCAACTTGCTCTTGGAGCAAAAACCAAAGAAATACCTAATGTAGAGGGAAACGACCAACTTGTGGCATAAGGGCAAGTGGGTCAAGTTTTGAAGTTAATCTGAGAGTTTATAGTCGGGACCACTTTGATAATTCTTCAATTAAGGATGCAGAATGAATACCCAGAAATAGTGGGAGCAGTACTTGTACAAGGACAGATCAGTCATTTGTTTATACAGAGCAAGTGTTCAGATTTTACTGTAATCCCCAAATATGTTGTTTAAAAGTGAAGAGGTAAAATCTGAAAGCATCGACGGAGGAGAAAAGTTTTAAAGAATTTTTTATCAAAGGATTTTTTGAAATGGGTTGGAGACTTTAAACTTAACCAGATTTCGTTACCCACAAAAATGTGAGTCTAAATAGGAAGTTGTGTCAAGACAAAAAGCAGATCGAGTGAGATAAAAAAGAAAAATTTAAAAGTGTGGAGGAATGCTGTTGGGTCTTTGACGGATGAGTGCATTTGGTTATTTGTAGAAGGGAAATCGTTGATCAAAAGAAAAAAAAAGTGTAGGTACAGGACAGAATCTTAAGGGACATTGTGTGAGGGAAAAAAAGGGGGGAGGGGTGATCCATCAACAACCACAGAGATAGTGGGCAAAGAGGAAGCTAAATATGATTGAGCAAAGTGAGGGGGGGGAATCCAAAAAAAGGGGAAATTTTAAAAATGAGACCCTAACCTACCTAACTTTGTCATAATTTTTGGGGTATGTAAAAAGCATCTATAAAGGTTTCCCCCAAAATCTTTCAGGATTGAGAAATAGACATTAGTAAGTGGGAAAAAGTTATCACCAGTGAATCTTCCCTAAGGAACCCAATATGGTGATCAGAGAGAAATGTGAAACAAAATATCTGAGGACAGGGGGGAGTTGAGGAGGATTAAAAGTTTTTGGGGAAAGGTGATATCAAAGCGCAGGATTATGTTAAGAGGGTTTCCTTGGTCATCCTTCTTAGGGATGAGATGTACCAATGCATGCTCCAAAGGGAAAAAGGGAAAAAGTTCTGTATTTTAACAGAAACAACAGATAAGCAAGTACATTTGCAGTAGGTGGAGGTTCCCAAGGGAAATGAAACCAGGATTCTGTTATGGGACCATTACTTTTCTTGAATGTGTAAATGATTTTCGAAAAGGTATGGATCCTCCTGAATAAGTTTTAGATGATGCAAAAGTCATGGGGAAAGTAAAAAGCAAGAAGATTGTTCAGTTAAATGGGGTTTTGGAAAAAAACTAAAAAATTGGTTTTTATACATGTTTTGATGAAAATTCAACTCAAGCAAGTGCAGGTAGTGAGGATAGGACAAAATGAAAATAAACCTCAATGTGATTGGGTTTTATAGCAGGAAATTTAAACTTCAGATTGTGTGTGTGGAAGGACTTGGGAGTCAAAAACATATGTACTTGTTGCTAGAGATTCCCTTTGGAGAATAGTAAAGGAGATAGACTGTCCCTTTTACAGTTATCAGAATAGCTTTTAGTGTGAGGATAAGCAATATTTAGCAAATTGTTCATTTCTGTTGAGATGAGGATATGTGAATCTGCACCAAAAAGAAACAAAGGTATATAGAGAAGGTCCCGAGAGGGAGACAAAAATGATCCAGAAACAAGGGACCTTAGTGAAGGGAAAGGCTATAAATTTGTTTTCCCCCCTATTTGAAAAAGAGAAGGGTGAGAGGTGCCTGATCTTAACCTTTGAGTTTTTAAAACAGGATAGGTATTGATGAGGAAAGAAACCCGGTGTTTTGGCGCGAGTGAAAACAAAGCTAAGGGTAAAGGGGAAGGTGTTTGGAAGTTTGGGGGTAAAGTCAGGGGTTAGTGAAAGGACAAAAAGCAAGGGAAGGAGTAGCACTACTCCTGAAACAGGGGTGGTGAGATATATGATACAGTGTAAGAAAGTTAAACTCTAGATTGTATGGGGAAAAATGAAAGTGGTGGAGAGAGAGGGTGATTTTTGGTGCATATGCACCCGGGCATGAGAAGAAAGATCTGGGGAGGAAGTGTTTTGGGGCGAGAGTGAGTGTGTTAGTAGTTTTGATGCCGAGACTGGTTATAGCGATGGGTGATTTGAATGCAAAGGGGGGTAATGTGGCAGTTTGGGGAAAAATTGGTATACATGGGGTGTTCAGTGTTGTAAAAGGAAATGGTGAAGAGCTTGTAGATTTATGTGGTGAAAAAGGACTGGTGATTGGGGAAAACCTGTATAAAAAGAGAGATATAATTAAATATACGTATGTAAGTAGGAGAGATGGCAGAGAGCGTTATTGGATTACGTGTTAATTGATAGGCAAGCGAGAGAGACTTTTGGAGTTAATTGCTGAGACAGGTGCAACTGAGGGGGTGTCTGTCTTATCTTGTGGGGGTGAAGGTGAAGATTTTTAGGGTTTTCAGAAAAAAAAGAGGAATGTTGGGATAAAAGAGTGGTGAGAGTAAGTGAGCTTGGGAAGGAGACTTGTGTGAGGAAGTACTAGGAGAGACTGAGTACAGAATGGAAAAAGGTGAGAACAATGGAAGTAAGGGGAGTGGGGGAGGAATGGGATGTATTTAGGGAATCAGTGATGGATTGCGCAAAAGATGCTTGTGGCATGAGAAGAGTGGGAGGTGGGTTGATTAGAAAGGGTAGTGAGTGGTGGGATGAAGAAGTAAGAGTATTAGTGAAAGAGAAGAGAGAGGCATTTGGACGATTTTTGCAGGGAAAAAATGCAGTTGAGTGGGAGACGTATAAAAGAAAGAGACAGGAGGTCAAGAGAAAGGTGCAAGAGGTGAAAAAAAGGGCAAATGAGAGTTGGGGTGAGAGAGTATCATTAAATTTTAGGGAGAATAAAAAGATGTCTGGAAGGAGGTAAATAAAGTGCGTAAGACAAGGGAGCAAATGGGAACTTCAGTGAAGGGCGCAAATGGGGAGGTGATAACAAGTAGTGGTGATGCGAGAAGGAGATGGAGTGAGTATTTTGAAGGTTTGTTGAATGTGTTTGATGATAGAGTGGCAGATATAGGGTGTTTTGGTCGAGGTGGTGTGCAAAGTGAGAGGGTTAGGGAAAATGATTTGGTAAACAGAGAAGAGGTAGTGAAAGCTTTGCGGAAGATGAAAGCCGGCAAGGCAGCAGGTTTGGATGGTATTGCAGTGGAATTTATTAAAAAAGGGGGTGACTGTATTGTTGACTGGTTGGTAAGGTTATTTAATGCATGTATGACTCACGGTGAGGTGCCTGAGGATTGGCAGAATGCGTGCATAGTGCCATTGTACAAAGGCAAAGGGGATAAGAGTGAGTGCTCAAATTACAGAGGTATAAGTTTGTTGAGTATTCCTGGTAAATTATATGGGAGGGTATTGATTGAGAGGGTGAAGGCATGTACAGAGCATCAGATTGGGGAAGAGCAGTGTGGTTTCAGAAGTGGTAGAGGATGTGTAGATCAGGTGTTTGCTTTGAAGAATGTATGTGAGAAATACTTAGAAAAGCAAATGGATTTGTATGTAGCATTTATGGATCTGGAGAAGGCATATGATAGAGTTGATAGAGATGCTCTGTGGAAGGTATTAAGAATATATGGTGTGGCAGGCAAGTTGTTAGAAGCAGTGAAAAGTAATTATCGAGGATGTAAGGCATGTGTACGTGTAGGAAGAGAGGAAAGTGATTGGTTCTCAGTGAATGTAGGTTTGCGGCAGGGGTGTGTGATGTCTCCATGGTTGTTTAATTTGTTTATGGATGGGGTTGTTAGGGAGGTAAATGCAAGAGTTTTGGAAAGAGGGGCAAGTATGAAGTCTGTTGGGGATGAGAGAGCTTGGGAAGTGAGTCAGTTGTTGTTCGCTGATGATACAGCGCTGGTGGCTGATTCATGTGAGAAACTGCAGAAGCTGGTGACTGAGTTTGGTAAAGTGTGTGAAAGAAGAAAGTTAAGAGTAAATGTGAATAAGAGCAAGGTTATTAGGTACAGTAGGGTTGAGGGTCAAGTCAATTGGGAGGTGAGTTTGAATGGAGAAAAACTGGAGGAAGTGAAGTGTTTTAGATATCTGGGAGTGGATCTGGCAGCGGATGGAACCATGGAAGCGAAAGTGGATCATAGGGTAGGGGAGGGGGCGAAAATTCTGGGAGCCTTGAAGAATGTGTGGAAGTCGAGAACATTATCTCGGAAAGCAAAAATGGGTATGTTTGAAGGAATAGTGGTTCCAACAATGTTGTATGGTTGCGAGGCGTGGGCTATGGATAGAGTTGTGCGCAGGGGGATGGATGTGCTGGAAATGAGATGTTTGAGGACAATGTGTGGTGTGAGGTGGCTTGATCGAGTAAGTAACGTAAGGGTAAGAGAGATGTGTGGAAATAAAAAGAGCGTGGTTGATAGAGCAGAAGAGGGTGTTTTGAAATGGTTTGGGCACATGGAGAGAATGAGTGAGGAAAGATTGACCAAGAGGATATATGTGTCGGAGGTGGAGGGAACAAGGAGAAGAGGGAGACCAAATTGGAGGTGGAAAGATGGAGTGAAAAAGATTTTGTGTGATCGGGGCCTGAACATGCCGGAGGGTGAAAGGAGGGCAAGGAATAGAGTGAATTGGATCGATGTGGTATACTGGGGTTGACGTGCTGTCAGTGGATTGAATCGGGGCATGTGAAGTGTCTGGGGTAAACCATGGAAAGCTGTGTAGGTATGTATATTTGCGTGTGTGGACGTATGTATATACATGTGTATGGGGGTGGGTTGGGCCATTTCTTTCGTCTGTTTCCTTGCGCTACCTCGCAAACGCGGGAGACAGCGACAAAGCAAAAAAAAAAAAAAAAAAATGCAATAAATACTTGGCACTAACTCTGCCTCATATAAAATCTCCTTGTTTGTACTCTTAGAGGTTGATGGTCATTAAAGTTGGATCATATATGACTTATTGTCTGTAGCTTCCTTTCCTCTAGCTTTCTTCAGTTTTAGTTTGCTATGTGATGTACTGCTGATATTTCATCAGTAAGTTAAAAGAGCATGTTTCAGTCATTTATTTATTTTTTTGCATTTTTCAGATTTGAGGGTATTGTAGAAGGAGATCCCACTTATCCTCCTGTTGTGCTCCGAGATCCTCGCAAACCAAAAATATGGATTCGACCAGAGACTATGGACCTTACAGTTCCACGTTTCAAGGCAAGATATTTCCATGACATGGATTGCTTGTTAACCCAGACTATCTACACTTCTGTTGATTGATAGTGGCTGATTTTGTTGAATATTATAAACTGAGATTGAGATTTTTTTTGCTTTGAGATATGAAATTAAACATTTGTATGTTATTATGCTTATATAAGGGAATGTTAACATTATATGTTTATCTTCTAGATATTTTGAAATCTTGATGCTGATAGTATTCATATCTTTGCTTTTGCATGATTTTTTTCAGTCTGGGAATTTTATGGATGATATTTGTATTCAGTTTTGTGTAGACAGCAGAAAATTGCTGATGTTACAAGCACGTGGTTAGTGACTGGGTTAAGTTCCTAGAAAACTTGCCATAATGTTATACATCATTAAATAAGCAGTTTAGGCTCTTAAGGAGAGTTTAATTCTTAGGGAAATCATTACCATATCTAACTCTTAATCATGTATTATATATGAAACAGCATAAGGACAACTTTGCATCTGTTGTATCATTCAGCTTAGACAAGGTTTATTGATTGTGGAGTGGGATAGAGTTGAGTGAGGATCACTGGGAGAGAGTTCTTACCTACCCATGAGTACCTACAGGATTTTGCAGTAATGGCAAGGCTAACACATAGTGCTCACCACATTACCTCATAGATTTCTGTAAGAGTGAGCATGTCTTAGACAAAAGGGAAGGTTGGGTGGATTGTCTGTATCATGACTGCAAGAAAGCATTTGCTTGTACCACATGGGAGGCTGATTAAGAACTGGAATTCAAGCTGTAGTTGGAGGGAGAGACACCCTATAGTTAGAAGATTATGGATGGGGAAGGGAACAAAAGACACATCAGAGGAGTCTTTTCCCCCTGATTTTTTTCTAACTTATGTTGGAGGCCACAGTCATGGGCAAAAGTCCACATCAAAGCTGAGCCTGAATTGAAATATAGAGAGGTTAATGAAATGGAAAAAGAAGAGACACAAGGAAAAGTGTTTACGAATTTTGGAGGAAGTGCAATACCTGTCTTTAAAATGTGCCAGATCATAGTTATTAGGAAAGACATTAGAGGGAGAGAGTTCCAAAATTTGGAGGTGTATGGAGAGAAACAGATATCAGAATGGCCCATCCTTGAGTTGCCTACAGCCTCGCAGTAATCTTGTAATGCAGCAGCTTGCCAGGTAATGCGAGATCTAGCTAGTGGTGGGGCCACACAAGCAACTTGCTCTTGGGAGCAAAAACCAAAGTAATACCTAATGTAGAGGGAAAACGAGCCAACATTGTGGCATAAGGCAAGTGGGTCAAGTTTTGAAGTTAATCTGAGAGTTTATAAGTCAGACCACTTTAGACTCAATTCTATCAATTAAGGATGCAGAACTCGAATACCCCAGAAATATGTGGGAGCAGTACTCTGTACAAGGACAGATCAGTCATTTGTTTAAACAGAGCAAGTGTTCAGATTTTACTGTAATACCAAATATGTTGATTAAGTGAAGAGGTAGAATCATGAAAGCATCGACGGAGAGAGAAAAGTTTTAAAGAATTTTTTATCAAAGGATTGTTAGAAACTGGGTCTTGGAGACATTAAACTTAACCAGATTTCGTCTACCCCACTAAATGTGAGTCTAAATAGGAAGTTGTGTCAAGACAAGAAGCAGATCGAGTGAGATAAGAAGAAGAATTGAAAGATGTGGAGGAATGCTGTGCTGGGTCATTGACGGATGAGTGCATTTGGTTATTTGTAGAAGGGAAATCGTTGATCAAAAGAAGAAAAAGTGTAGGTGACAGGACAGAATCTTAAGGGACATTGCTGCTGATGGAGAAAGGGGGAGAGGCTGATCCATCAACAACCACAGAGATAGATAGGGCAAAGAGGAAGCTAAATATGATTGAGCAAAGTGAGGGAGGGAATCCAAAAGAAGGGAAATTTGAAATGAGACCCTAACCTAACCTAACTTTGTCATAATCTTTGGGTATGTCAAAAGCATCTATAAAGGATTCCCCAAAATCTTTCAGGATTGATGACAACTAGACATTAGTAAGATAGGAAAAGTTATCACCAGTGAATCTTGCCTGAAGGAAGCCAATACTGGTGATCAGAGAGAAGACTGTGAAACAAAATATCTGAGGACATGGGGAGTTGAGGAGTGATTCAAAGATTTTGGAAATGGTAGATATCAAAGCAGCAGGATTATAGTTAAGAGGGTTTCCATTGGTCATCCTTCTTAGGGATGAGATGTACCAATGCATGCTCCTAAGAAGAAGGAAAAGTTCTGTATTTTAACAGAAACAACAGATAAGCAAGTACAGTTGCAAGTAGGTGGAGGTTACCAATGGAATGACCAAGGATTCTGTTATGGGACCATTACTTTTCTTGAACTGTGTGAATGATTTTCGTAAAGGTATGGATTCCTACCTGAATAAGTTTTCAGATGATGCAAAAGTCATGACGGAAGTGAAAAGCAAGAATGATTGCTTCAGCTTACATGAGGTTTTGGAAGAAACTACAAAATTGGTTTTATACATGATTGATGAAATTCAACTCAAGCAAGTGCAGAGTAGTGAGGATAGGACAAAATGAAAATAAACCTCAATGTGATTGTTATATAGCAGGAAATAAGCTTCAAGATTGTGTGTGTGAGAAGGACTTGGGAGTCAAAATCATATGTACTTGTTGCTAGAGACTTCCATTCGGAGAATAGTAAAGGAGATAGACTGTCCTTTGACAGTTATCAGAATAGCTTTCTAGTGTGAGGATAAGCAACTATTCAGCAAGTTGTTCATATTCTGTTGAGATGAGGATATGTGAATCTGCACCAAAAAGAAACAAAGAGTATATAGAGAAGGTCCAGAGAAGGGAGACAAAGATGATACCAGAAACAAGGGACCTTAGTGACAGGGAAAGGCTATAAATTTGTCCACCCTATTTGAAGAGAGAAGGGTGAGAGGTGACCTGATCTTAACCTTTGAGTTTTTAAAACAGAGATAGGTAGTATGTATGAGGAAAGAAACCTGGATGTTTTGGCGCTGAGTGAAACAAAGCTCAAGGGTAAAGGGGAAGAGTGGTTTGGGAATGTCTTGGGAGTAAAGTCAGGGGTTAGTGAAAGGACAAGAGCAAGGGAAGGAGTAGCACTACTCCTGAAACAGGAGTGGTGAGAGTATATGATACAGTGTAAGAAAGTAAACTCTAGATTGATATGGGTAAAACTGAAAGTGGATGGAGAGAGATGGGTGATTATTGGTGCATATGCACCTGGGCATGAGAAGAAAGATCATGAGAGGCAAGTGTTTTGGGAGCAGATGAGTGAGTGTGTTAGTAGTTTTGATGCACGAGACTGGATTATAGCGATGGGTGATTTGAATGCAAAGGTGAGTAATGTGGCAGTTGAGGGAATAATTGGTATACATGGGGTGTTCAGTGTTGTAAATGGAAATGGTGAAGAGCTTGTAGATTTATGTGGTGAAAAAGGACTGGTGATTGGGAATACCTGGTATAAAAAGAGAGATATATATAAGTATACGTATGTAAGTAGGAGAGATGGCCAGAGAGCGTTATTGGATTACGTGTTAATTGATAGGCAAGCGAGAGAGACTTTTGGATGTTAATGTGCTGAGACAGGTGCAACTGCAGGGATGTCTGATCATTATCTTGTGGAGGTGAAGGTGAAGATTTGTAGAGGTTTTCAGAAAAGAAGAGAGAATGTTGGGATGAAGAGAGTGGTGAGAGTAAGTGAGCTTGGGAAGGAGACTTGTGTGAGGAAGTACCAGGAGAGACTGAGAACAGAACGGAAAAAGGTGAGAACAAAGGAGGTAAGGGGAGTGGGGGAGGAATGGGATGTATTTAGGGAAGCAGTGATGTCTTGCGCAAAAGATACTTGTGGCATGAGAAGCGTGGGAGGTGGGCAGATTAGAGAGAGTAGTGAGTGGTGGGATGAAGAAGTAAGATTATTAGTGAAAGAGAAGAGAGAGGCATTTGGACGATTTTTGCAGGGAAAAAATGCAAATGAGTGGGAGATGTATAAAAGAAAGAGGCAGGAGGTCAAGAGAAAGGTGCAAGAGGTGAAAAAGAGGGCAAATGAGAGTTGTGGTGAGAGAGTATCATTAAATTTTAGGGAGAATAAAAATATGTTTTGGAAGGAGGTGAATAAAGTGCATAAGACAAGGGAACAAATGGGAACTTCAGTGAAGGGGCTAATGGGGAGGTGATAACAAGTAGTGGTGATGTGAGAAGGAGATGGAGTGAGTATTTTGAAGGTTTGTTGAATGTGGTTGAGGATAAGAGTGGCAGATATAGGGTGTTTTGGTCAAGGTGGTGTGCAAAGTGAGAGGGTTAGGGAAAATGATTTGATAAACAGAGAAGAGGTAGTAAAAGCTTTGGGGAAGATGAAAGCTGGATGGTATTGCAGTGGAATTTATTAAAAAAGGGGTGACTGTATTGTTGACTGGTTGGTAAGGTTATTTAATGTATGTGTGATTCATGGTGAGGTGCCTGAGGATTGGCAGAATGCTTACATAGTTCCATTGTACAAAGGCAAAGGGGATAAAAGTGAGTGCTTAAATTACAGAGATATAAGTTTGTTGAGTATTCCTGGTAAATTATTTGGGAGGGTATTGATTGAGAGGGTGAAGGCATGTACAGAGCATCAGATTGGGGAAGAGCAGTGTGGTTTCAGAAGTGGTAGAGGATGTGTGGATCAGGTGTTTGCTTTGAAGAATGTATGTGAGAAATACTTAGAAAAGCAAATGGATTTGTATGTAGCCTTTATGGATCTGGAGAAGGCATATGATAGAGTAAATAGAGATGCTCTGTGGAAGGTATTAAGAATATATGGTGTGGGAGGCAAGTTTTTAGAAGCAGTGAAAATTTTTATCGAGGATGTAAGGCATGTGTACGTGTAGGAAGAGAGGAAAGTGATTGGTTCTCAGTGATCGTTGGTTTGCAGCAGGGGTGTGTGATGTCTCCATGGTTGTTTAATTTGTTTATGGATGGGGTTTTTAGGGAGGTGAATGCAAGAGTTTTGGAAAGAGGGGTAAGTATGCAGTCTGTTGGGGATGAGAGAGCTTTACTGAGTTTGGGAAAGTGTGTGAAAGAAGAAAGCTGAGAGTAAATGTAAATAAGAGCAGGATTATTAGGTACAGTAGGGTTGAGGGACAAGTCAATTGGGAGGTAAGTTTGAATGGAGAAAAACTGGAGGAAGTGAAGTGTTTTAGATCTCTGGGAGTGGATCTGGCAGCAGATGGAACCATGGAAGCGGAAGTGAATCATAGGGTGGGGGAGGGGGCGAAAGTTCTGGGAGCGTTGAAGAATGTGTGGAAGTCAAGAACATTATCTCAGAAAGCAAAAATGGCTATGTTTGAAGGAATAGTGGTTCCAACAATGCTGTATGATTGCGAGGCGTGGGCTATGGATAGAGTTGTGCGGAGGAGGGTGGATGTGCTGGAAATGAGATGTTTGAGGACAATATGTGGTGTGAGGTGGTTTGATGGAGTAAGTAATGTAAGGGTAAGAGAGGTGTGTGGTAATAAAAAGAGTGTGGTTGAGAGAGCAGAAGAGGGTGTTTTGAAATGGTTTGGTTGAATGGAGAGAATGAGTGAGGAAAGATTGACCAAGAGGATATATGTATCAGAGGTGAAGGGAACGAGGAGAAGTGGGAGACCAAATTGGAGGTGGAAAGATGGAGTTAAAAAGATTTTGAGTGATCGGGGCCTGAACATGCAGGAGGGTGAAAGGTGTGCAAGGAATAGAGTGAATTGGATCGATGTGGTATACCGGAGTTGACATGCTGTCAGTGGATTGAATCAGGGCATGTGAAGCGTCTGGGGTAAACCATGGAAAGTTCTGTGAGGCCTGGATGTGGAAAGGGAGCTGTGGTTTCGGGCATTATTACATGACAGCTAGAGACTGAGTGTGAACGAATGGGGCCTTTGTTGTCTTTTTCTAGCGCTACCTCGCACACATGAGGGGGGAGGGGTTTGTTATTCCATGTGTAGCGAGGTGGCGATGGGAATAAATACAGACAGACAGTATGAATTATGTACATGTGTATATATGTATATGTCTGTGTGTGTATATACATGTGTACATTGAGATGTATAGGTATGTATATTTGCGTGTGTGGACGTGTATGTATATACATGTGTATGTGGGTGGGTTGGGCCATTCTTTCGTCTGTTTCCTTGCGCTACCTCGCTAACGTGGGAGACAGCGACAAAGCAAAATAGATAAATAAATAGATAAAAGAGAAAACAGAAAGTGTCAAGTGGGGAGTGCTCATCCTCCTCAAAGGCTCAGATTTTGGTGTCTGAATATGTGTGGATGTAACCAAAATGAGAAGAAAGGAGAGATAGGTAGCATGTTTGAGGAAAGAAACCTGAATGTCTTGGCTCTGAGTGAAACAAAGGGTAAAGGGGAAGAGTGATTTGGGAAAGTCTTTGGAGTAAAGTCAGGGGATGGTGAGAGGACAAAAGCTAAGGAAGGAGTAGCTTTGCTTATGAAGCCGGAGTTGCGGGAGTGTGTGATAGAGTGTAAGAAATAGATTCTGGATTGATGTGGGTAAAATTGACAGTGGATGGATAGAGATGGGTGATTATTGGTGCTTTTGTACCTGGTCATGAGAAGAAAGATCATGAGATGCAAGCATATTGGGAGCAGCTGCATGAGTGTTTCAGCAGCTTTGATGCATGAGTCTGGGTTTTAGTGATGGTTGATTTAAATGCAAAAGTGAGTAATGTGGCAGTTAAGGGTATAATTGGTGTACATTGGGTATTCAGTGTTGTGAATGCAAATGGTGAAGAGCTTGTGGATTTGTGTGCTGAAGAAAGACTGGTGAATGGGAATACCTGGTTTAAAAAGAGAGAGACACATAGTTATATGTATGTGAGTAGGAGAGATGGTCAAAGGGCATTATTGCATTACGTTTAAATTGATAGGCATGTAAAAGAGAGACTTTTGGATGTTGATTTGCTGAGAGGGACAGCTGGAGGGATGTCTGATCACTATCTTGTGGAGGCAGAAGAGAAGATTTGTAGAGGTTTTGAAAAGAGAAGAGAGAAAATTGGCGAGAAAATAGTGGTGAGAGTAAGTGAGCTTGGAAAGGAGACTTAAATGAGGAATTACCAGGAGAGATTGAGTGTAGCATGGCAAAAGGTGAGAGCGATTGACATGAGGGAAGTGGGTGAGGAATGGGATGTATTTAGGGAAGCACTGATGGCATGTGCAGAAGATGCATGTAGCATGAGAAAGGTGGGAGGTGGGCAGATTAGATAGGGTAGTGAGTGGTGGGATGAAGAAGTAAGATTGTTAGTGAAAGAGAAAAAAGAGGCATTTGGATGATACTTGCAAGGAAGGAGTGGAAATGAATGGGAGTTTTATAAAAGAAAGTGGCAGGAGGTCAAGAGAAAGGTGCAAGGGTTGAAAAGGAGGGTAAATGAGAGTTGAGGTGAGAGAATATCATTAGAATTTAGGGAGAATAGAAAGATGTTTTGGGAGGAGGTAAATAATGTGCATAAGACAAGAGAACAAATGGGAACATCGATGAAGGGGGCAAGTGGGGAAATGATAACAGTTAGTGATGAAGTGAGAAGGATATGGAGTGAGCATTTTGAAGTTTTGTTGAATGTGTTTAATGATAGAGTGGCAGACATAGGGTGTTTTGGTGAGGGTAGGGTGCAAAGTGAGAGGACCAGTGAGAATGGTATGGTTATGCAGATATAGGGTGTTTTGGTCGGGGTAGGGTGCAAAGTGAGAGGACCAGTGAGAATGGTTTGGTTAAGAGAAAAGAGGTAGTAAAAGCTTTGTGTGGGATGAAATCTGGAAAGGCAGCGGGTTTGGATGGTGTTGCTGTAGAATTTATTGAGAAAGGAGGTGATTGTGATGTTGATTGGTTGGTAAGGACATTCATTTTATGTATGGATCATGGTGAAATGCCTGAGGATTGGCAGAATGCATGCATAGTGCCATTGTACAAAAGGCAAAGGGGATAAAGTTGAGTGTTCAAACTACAGAGGCATAAGTTTGTTGAGTATTCCTGGAAAATTATATGGGAGGGTATTGATTGAGAGGGTGAAGGCATGTACAGAGTATCAGACTAGGGAAGAGCACTGTGGTTTAAGAAGTGGTAGAGAATGTCTGGACCAGGTGTTTTCTTTGAAGAATGTGTATGAGAAATACTTCAAATAATAGATGTATTTGGATGTAGCATTTATGGATCTGGAGAAGGCATATGATAGGGTTGATAGAGATTTTTGTGGAGGGTCTTGAGAGTATATGGTGTGAGGGGTAAGTTGCTAGAAGCAGTGAAAAGTTTTTAACCAAGAATGTAGGGAGAGAGGAGAGTGATTGGTTCCCAGTGAAGGTTGGTCTGCGGCAGAGGTGTGTGATGTCCCCATGGTTATTTAACTTGTTTATGGATGGGATGGTTAGGGAGGTAAATGCAAGTTTTGGAGAGAGGGGCAAGTATGCAATCTGTTGGGGATGAGAGGGCCTGGGAAGTGAGAAAGTTGTTGGTCACTGATGATACAGCTCTAGTTGCTGATTTGTGTGAGAAACTGCATTAGTTGGTGACTGAGTTTGGAAAAGTCTGTGAAAGGAAAAAGTTGAGAGTAAATGTAAATAAGAGCAAGGTGTTAGGTTCAGTAGGGTAGAGGGACAAGTTAATTGGGATGTATGTTTGAATGGAGAGAAATTGGAGGAAGTGAAGTGTTTTAGATATCTGGGAGTAGACTTAGCAGTGGATGGAACCATGGAAGCGGAAGTGAGCCATGGGGGTGGGGGATGGGACGAAGGTTCTAGGAGCGATGAAGAATGTGTGGAAGGAGAGAACTTTATCTCGAGAGCAAAAATGGTTATGTTTGAAGGAATAGTAGTTCCTACATTGTTACATGGTTGCGAGGCATGGGTTATAGATAGGGTTGTACAGAGGAGGGTGGATGTGTTGGAAATGAGATGTTTGAGGTGGTTTGATCGAGTAAGTAATGCAAGGGTAGGAGAGATGTGTGGTAATAAAAAGATTGTGGTTGAGAGTAAGCAGAAGAGAGTGTATTGAAATGGTTTGGACATATGGATAGAATGAGTGAGGAGAGATTGACAAAGAGGATACATATGTCAGAGGTGGAAGGAACAAGGAGAAGCAGGAGACCAAATTGAAGGTGGAAGTATGTAGTGAAAAAAGATTTTGAGTGGTCGATGCCTGAACATACAGTAGGGTGAGAGGCGTGCCAGGAATAGAGTGAGAGTGAATTGGAACGATGTGGTATACCGGGGTCAACGTGCTGTCAGTGGATTGAACCAGGGAATGTGAAGTGTCTTGGGTAAACCACCCCTGGATGTGGATAGGGAGGTGTGGTTTTGGTGCATGGCCTGGATGTGGATAGGGAGGTGTGGTTTTCGTGCATTACACATGACAGTTAGAGGCTGAGTGTGAATGAATGTGGCCTTTTTTGTCTTTTTCTGTTGCTACCTCGCTGAATGGAGGGGATGCTATTTCCTGTGTGGTGAAGTAGTGACAGGAATGGATGATGGCAAGCAACTATGAATATGTACATATGTATATATGTATATGTCTCTGTATGCATGTGTATGTATATGTTGATATGTTTATGTATGTATATGTGCGTATATGGGCATCTATGTATATATTTATATATATATGTATATGAGTGGATGGGCCCTTCTTTGTCTGTTTCCTGGCACTACCTTGCTGATGCAGGAAACAGCGATTATGATAAGATAAATGATAATATATTTTTTTCCAGATTGATTCTGATTATGTTGGTCCACCTCCTCCTTTAGAAGTCACCATCTTTAATATCAATGATAACATTGATCGGCAGTTCCTTCATAACGAAATTGTGAGTTTACAGTATCCTCATGTTCATTTCTATGTATCTGAAATATAATTCTAATTCACAGATAATCTGTTCATTTCTATGTATCTGAAATATAATTCTAATTCACATGTAATCTAAGTTTTTATGTAATGCCTTTGCATTAACAGTAGGAAGTAATTACTTCTGCAGGAGGAGACCAACATTTGAAATAAAAACATTTCATGAGGAATATAATCACCAAAGAGCCTGCTGTATGAGAGTGAACTATCAGTGAATTTGATATATGAGAGTTAGATTTCTGTATGATAGTTATCATTAACTCCATTCTGAATTTCATGAGGTGGATCAGAAGCATACAGCCTCTGATTTCCCTCATACAAATACTAACCAGTGCTCAATACGTTGAAATGAACTTGAAACTTAGTGCTTTCAGCACCTCTTACATTTTCATTTTTCACTCAAGGATGATTGATCATATATCACCAAAAACTTCATTCATCAACAAAAACTTCATTCACACCACATCTATATGCAGAGTATCTCTACTACATATGATTAGAAGTCATTCCTCTGGCATTTTCTTTTAGATATTCCTAGTCTTGTCAGTAACCTTATTATGTCTGTCCATTTATTCCCCAATCTGTATCTGTAATTCTTACCTTCAACTGTGATACTGCAGATCATCTCATTATTATATTTTATATGATTATTAGACCATGGACTACTCTGTGGGTCTTGGCTATGGATGGTTGGCTCTAGCTTTGCGACAGTATATGTAGCGGAAGATTGCAAATGTAGCTGTTTTGATTTTTCCAGACAGCCTCATTAGGAGAGGAGGATCAGTTGGAAATAAAAGAAGTACATAATTTAGGTAGTAGATAGTAGTCAGTAACTTACAAGAGAGTTGATACTGATTAAGGTTCAGGAGGAGTATTAACAGCAGTGTGATGATTGCACGCATGGCGCTCAAACCTGGTTAGCACCTGCGATGGGTCGGGTCTCGCACCCTCTGCTGCTGTACCACAGGTCAGCAGATGGGTAACTAGTGGATCCCGACTCCTCTCTGGCAGTGACTACATTAGAGTTGTCCAAGTGCAATCAGCAACACTCTCTACCCCCACCAGGGTTAAAAGAGGCCGACCCAACATCTCCAGCCTCTGTGACACGTCACAAGCCTGGGATGCTTAGGTATATTGCTCTGGTATGCCCATGTACCCATGGGGGAAGAATGAAATGGCATGATAATATCAGTGCCCTTTAGGCCGGGCAGATGACGCAAAAGGGTTACGAGGTGGTATGCAAGCCTCGTATTCCTATTGGAGGATCCTTCCGGAAGCCGGACTTTGTGGCTTCCAGAGGGTCAGAGGCCTGCATTATAGATATACAGGTCTCTGGAGTCTGCTTCGTGCTCTCAACTGCTCATGAGCATAAGTGCAGCTACTATGGTACCCCAGAAGTCCTTAGGGGCGTATGGGAACTAACTGGGAAAGACACCGTGCACATAACATCCCCCACCTTAAATTGGCAAGGTGCATGGTGTCAAGACAGCACAAGTGCTCTCTGAGGGTTAGAGCTTTCAAACTGGGACCTGGAGGTGTGCTCTTTGCTCCATGAAAGCTCTAACCTAAACCCATACCCTTTACAGGATGTGGTCCAAGAGCACAAGCTGATAATCAGTAGCCCGCTGTGTACATCTGCTGTTGGCCCTTGGGCTGGTGAGCATGTCTCCCCTTTTGTGTGCTCTTGGTTGACAGTTGGATGTCTGTCACCCCAAGGTTCATTGGTGGGTACCCATTCCCGAAGGCGGTTCTGTTTGTCGGGGGTGTAGGCATCTTGGCAGGATTGCTTGCTGTTCCTGTCTGACAGGACGCATTGGGCGGTATTTGTGCTGGAGACTGCTTTGTTGTATTGCATGGAAAGTAAGGTAGGTAGTCCGAACCACTTTTCTTTCTACCAAACTCGTTCTTCCTTATACCTATGCTATCAGCGATCTGGCCTATTATCTTCCTCTTGTCCTAACACACATTTCCGAATAACACCGCTCTTCTTTCACTATCTACACATGTAAATACAAGTAACAAGTTTTTATAGTTATTTTTACTTATCCATATTTAAACCGAGGTAGGAAGCAGTGCAAATACACGTAATTGGCAATAAAGAGAGAAATGGCTGTCACGACCCTGTTCTTGGTCCTGGTTTGGTCTTCCCTTTCTGTCATGAATATGCCTGAGTTTCTGGAACTCACTCAACCATCAGAAATTTTTTTCTTCTCACACATAACACTTGACATCTTATTATTTACGTGATTAGTTATCCTAAATTTCATATTTATTTTTATCCCTGGCTTATCACCTGCTTATCACATGTGTGTCTTAAAAAGCAACTAAGAGGGGCCGGAACCCATCCCCTCCTTGTATTATCTCTCTCCAAAAATAGTAATAGAAGGAAAGGCTTAACATGGATTTCTCCTTCAAAGCTTATCCTGGTTTGTCTGAATGTGCATGGATGTAACTAGGATGAGAAGAAAAGAGAAAGATATGCTGTGTTTGATGAGAGGAACCAAGATGTTTTGGTCCAAAGTCAGACTGTGTTAAAGGGGAAGGGGTTAGAATATCTAGGGAATGATAGTTTGGGATTATTGTGAGGACAAGAGCAAAAGAAGGGGTAGCACTTCTGATGAAGGAGGAGCTGTAGGACTGTGTTAACCTTTATTCAGTGTCTGACAAAGATTGATGACCCTCTTTTGAATAGCAGCCAACAGCAATTAATGTTCTAATTTTTGCAGTAGCACTTCTGGTAAAGGAGGAGCTATAGGACTATTTTAACCTTTAAACAGTAGCTGACAAAGATTGATGACCCTTATTTTGAAAAGCAGGCAACAGAAGTTGTAGTTCTAGTTTTTTCCACTTCTGTGTGAATATCCAGCTGAATTATTGTATTATTAGTAGTCAACAGAGGTCTCTTCCATTAATAGGAAAGCATAGAAAAGAATTTTGCTATTCATAGTGCCTCAACATCCACTATTATAATGCTCTGCTGTCCACTTATAGGATGTGATACTTGATGCCCTGCTAAAGATATGTACATCTTTGGTTGATCTAGATTATTAGGAGAAACATTAATGACATGTATCAGTTGGTGAAACGTGAATAAGAATTACTTGAGAGACGTATGATCAATATGATTTACATATGATCAGTAGATGCAGTTCCAGTGCTGTGCTTGTGTATGAAATATGTCTGTGCATGAAATCAGAGTAAGTTTTTGGTATAAAGAAGGAAATAAATCCTTCCGTGTCCTCCCTGCTCTTGTCAGCCAATACCCTTCATGCTGAGTATTAGTTGGAATTATAGCTGGAAGTGGATTTAGCAGTGGATGGAACCATGGAAGCAGAAGCGAATCACAGGGTGGGGGAGGGGGCAAGGGCGAAGGTTCTGGGAGCGTTGATGAATGTGTGGAAGGCGAGAATGGTATCTTGGAAAGCAAAAATGGGTATGTTTGAAGGAATAGTGGTTCCAATGATATTATATGGGTGTGAGGCATGGGCTATAGATAAGGTTGTGTGGAGGAGGATGGATGTGTTGGAAATGAAATGCTTGAGGATAATATGTGGTGTGAGGTGGTTTGACCGAGTAAGTAATGAAAGGGTAAGAGAGATGTGTGGTAATAAAAAGAGTGTGGTTGGGAGAGCAGAAGAGGCTGTATTGAAATGGCTTGGTCACATGGAGAGAATGAGTGAGGAAAGATTGACAAAGAGGATATATATGTCAGAGTTGGAGGGAACGAGGAGAAGGGGGAGACCATATTGGAGGTGGAAGGATGGAGTGAAAACGATTTTGAGCAGCCAGTGCCTGAACATACAGGAGGGTGAAAGGGGTGCAAGGAATAGAGAGAATTGGAACGATGTGGTATACCAGGGTTGACGTGCTGTCTGTGGATCGAACCAGGGCATGTGAAGCATCTGACGTAAGCCATGGAAAGTTTTGTGGGGCCTGGAGAGGCTGATTGTGGACGAATGTGGCCTTTGTTGTCTTTTCCTAGCGCTACTTTGCATGAATGCTGGGGGAGGGGGGTGTCATTTCATGTGTGGTGGTGGAAATGGATGAAGAGGGCATGAATGAATATGTACATGTGTATATATGTATATGTCTGCCCTTATTCATTCCCATCGCCACCTCGCCACACATGAAATGACAATCCCCTCCCCCTACGTGTGCACGAGGTAGCGATAGGAAAAGACACAAAGGCCACATTCATTCACACTCAGTCTCTAGCTGTCATGTATAATGCACTGAAACCACAGCTCCCTTTCTACATCTAGGCCCCACAAAACTTTCCATGGTTTACCCCAAACACTTCACATGCCCTGGTTCAATCCATTGATAGCATGTTGAGCCCGGTATACCACATCATTCTAATTCACGCTGTTCCTTTCACGCCGTTCACCATCCTGCATGTTCAGGCTCCGATCACTCAAAGTCTTTTTCACTCCATCTTTCCACCTCCAATTTGGTCTCCCACTTCTTGTTCCCTCCACATATGTCCTCTTTGTCAATCTTTCCTCACTCATTCTCTCCATGTGACCAAACCATTACAAAACACCCTCTTCTGCTCTCTCAGCTACACTCTTTTTATTACCACACATCTCTCTTAACCTTTCATTACTTGCTCTATCAAACCACCTCACACCACATATTGTCCTCAAACATCTCATATCCAGCACATCCACCCTCCTCCGCACAACTCTATCTATAGCCCACACCTCGCAACCATATAACTTTGTTGGAACCACTATTCCTTCAAACATACCCATTTTTGCTTTCTGAGATAACGTTCTTGCCTCCCACACATTCTTCAATGCTCCCAGAACTTTCGCCCCCTCCCTTACCCTATGACTCACTTCCACTTCCATGGTTCCATCCACTGCCAAATCCACTCCCAGATATCTAAACACTTCACTTCCTCCAGTTTTTCTCCATTCAAACTTACCTCCCAATTGACTTGTCCCTCAACCCTACTGTACCTAATAACCTTGCTCTTATTCACATTTACTCTCAGCTTTCTTCTTTCACACACTTAAAAAAACTGTCACCATCTTCTGCAGTTTCTCACCCGAATCAGCCACCAGCGCTGTATCATCAGCGAACAACAACTGACTCACTTCCCAAGCTCTCTCATCCACAACAGACTGCATACTTGCCCCTCTCTCCAAAACTCTTGCATTCACCTTCCTAACAACCCCATCCATAAACAAATTAAACAACCATGGAGACATCATGCACCCCTGCCGCAAACTAGCATTCACTGAGAACCAGTCACTTTCCTCTCTTCCTATTCATACACATGCCTTACATCCTCGATAAAAACTTTTCACTGCTTCTGACAACTTGCCTCCCACACCATATATTCTTAATACCTTCCACAGAGCATCTCTATCAGCTCTATCATATGCCTTCTCCAGATCCATAAATGCTACATACAAATCCGTTTGCTTTTCTAAATATTTCTCACACACATTCTTCAAAGCAGACACCTGATCCACACATCCTCTACCACTTCTGTAACCACACTGCTCTTCCCCAATCTGATGCTCTGTACATGCCTTCACCCTCCCAATCAATACCCTTCCATATAATTTCCCAGGAATACTCATTAAACTTATACGTCTCTAGTTTGAGCACGCACCTTTATCCCCTTTGCCTTTGTACAGTGGCAGTATTCAAGCATGCTGCCAATCCTGAGGCACCTCACCATGAGATAAACATTCATTAAATAACCTTACCAACCAGTCAACAGGACAGTCACTCCCTTTTTTAAAAAATTCCACTGCAGTGCCATCCAAATCCGCTGCCTTGCCAGCTTTCATCTTTCGCAAAGCTTTTACTACCTCTTCTCTGTTAACCAAATCATTTTCCCTAACCCTCTCACTTTGCACACCACCTTGACCAAAATACACTATATCTGCTACTCTATCATCAAACACATTCAACAAATCTTCAAAATACTCACTCCATCTCCTCACATCACCACTACTTGTTATCACCTCCCCATTAGCCCCCTACACT
The DNA here is from genome assembly GCF_036320965.1 of Panulirus ornatus. NCBI lineage: Eukaryota > Metazoa > Arthropoda > Malacostraca > Decapoda > Palinuridae > Panulirus > Panulirus ornatus. Next base: position 77,361,819 of record NC_092225.1, on the reverse strand, counting down.
GATGTTCCTATTTCTTCCTTTGTCTTACGCACTTTACCTCCTTCCAAAACATCTTTTTATTCTCCCTAAAATTTAATGATACTCTCTCATGCCAACTCTTATTTGCCCTCATTTTCACCTCTTGCACCTTTCTCTTGACCTCCTGCCTCTTTCTTTTATGCATCCCCAGTCATTTGCATTATTTCCCTGCAAAAATTGTCCAAATGCCTCTCTCTTCTCTTTCACTAATAATCTTACTTCTTCATCCCACCACTCACTACCCTTTCTAATCTGCCCACCTCCCATGCTTCTCATGCCACAAGCATCTTTTGCCCAAGCCATCACTGCTTTCCCAAATACATCCCATTCCTCCCCCACTCCCCTTATGTCCTTTGCTCTCACCTTTTTCCATTCTGTACTCAGTCTCTCTTGGTACTTCCTCACACAAGTCTCCTTCCTAAGTTCTCTTACTCTCACCACTCTCTTCACCCCAACATTCTCTCTTCTTTTCTGAAAACCTCTACATATCTTCACCTTCGCCTCCACGAGATGATGATCAGACATCCCTGCAGTTGCACCTCTCAGCACATTAACATCCAAAAGTCTCTCGTTCATGCACCTATTAATTAACACGTAATCCATAACACTCTCTGGCCATCTCTTCTACTTACATACGTATACTTATGTACATCTCTCTTTTTAAACCAGGTATTCCCAATCACCAGTCCTTTTTCAGCACATAAATCTACAAGCTCTTCACCATTTCCATTTACAACACTGAACACCCCATGTACACCAATTATTCCCTCAACTGCCATATTACTCACTTTTGCATTAAAATCACCCATCACTATAAACGGTCTCGTGCATCAAAACTACTAACACACTCACTTAGCTGCTAACAAAACACATGCCTCTCATGATCTTTCTTCTCATGCCAAGGTGCATATGCACCAATAATCACCCATCTCCCTCCATCCACTTTCAGTTTTCCCCACATTAATCTATAGTTTACTTTCTTACACTCTATCACGTACTCCCATCACTCCTGTTTCAGGAGTAGTGTCACTCCTTCCCTTGCTCTTTTCCTTTCACTAACCCCTGACTTTACTCCCAAGACATTCCCAAACCACTCTTCCCCTTCACCCTTGGGCTTCGTTTCACTCAGAGCCAAAACATCCAGGTTCCTTTCCTCAAACATACTACCTATCTCTCCTTTTTTCTCATCTTAGTTACATCCACGCACATTTAGACACCCCAATCTGAGCCTTCGAGGAGGATAAGCACTCCCCGCGTGACTCCAGTCCCGGGGGATAGGGGAGAAAGAATACATCCCATGCATTCCCTGCGTGTCGTAGAAGGCGACTAAAGGGGACGGGGGTGGGGGGCTAGAAACCCTCCCCTCCTTGTATTTGAACTTTCTAAAAGGGGAAACAAAGGAAGGAGTCATCTGGGGAGTGCTCATCCTCCTTGAAGGCTCAGATTGGGGTGTCTAAATGTGTGTGAATGTAACCAAGATGAGAAAAAAGGAGAGATAGGTAGTATGTTAGAGGAAGGGAACTTGGATGTTTTGACTGAGTGAAATGAAACTCAAGGGTAAAGGGGGAAGTCTTGGGAGTGGCGTCGGGGGTTGGTGAGAAAACAAGAGCAAAGGAAGGAGTGTAAGAAAGTAAACTCTAGATTGATATGGGTAAAACTGAAAGTAGATGGAGAGGGATGGGTGATTTTTGGTGCCTATGCACCTGAAAGTAGATGGAGAGGGATGGGTGATTTTTGGTGCCTATGCACCTGGTCATAAGAAGAAAGATCATGAGAGGCAATTGTTTTGGGAGCAGCTGAGTGAGTGTGTTACCAGCTTTGATGCATGAGACCAAGTTATAGTGATGGGTTATTTGAATGCAAAGGTGAGTAATGTAGTAGTTAAGGGTATATTTGGTGTACATGGGGTGTTCATTGTTGTAAATTGAAATGGTGAAGAGCTTGTAGATTTGTGTGCTGAAAAAGGACTGGTGATTGGGAATACCTGGTTTAAAAAGAGAGATATACATAAGTATATGTATGTAAGTAGGAGAGATGGCTAGAGAGCATTATTGGATTACATGTTAATTGATAGGCGCTTAAAAGATAGACTTTTGGAAGTTGATGTGTTGAGAGGTGCAACTGGAGGGATGTCTGATCATTATCTTTTGGATGTGAAGGTGAAGATATGTAGAGGTTTTCAGAAAACAAGAGAGAAGAATGTTGGGGTGAAGAGAGTGGTGAGAGTAAGTGAGCTTGGGAAGGAGACTTGTGTGAGGAAATACCAGGAAGATTAAGTGCAGAATGGAAAAAGGTGAGAGCAAATGATGTGAGGAGAGTGGGGAAGGAATGGGATGTATTTAGAGAAGCAGTGATGGCTTGCACAAAAGATGCTTGTGGTATGGGAAACGTGAGAGGTGGGCAGATTAGAAAGGGTAGTGAGTGGTGGGATGAAGAAGTAAGATTGTTAGTGAAAGAGAAGAGAGAGGCGTTTGGACGATTTTTGCAGGGAAATAGTGCAAATGACTGGGAGATGTATAAAAGAAAGAGGCAAGAGGTCAAGAGAAAGGTGCAAGAGGTGAAAAAGAGGGCATATTAGAGTTGGGGTGAGAGAGTATCATCAAATCTTAGGGAGATTAAAAAAGACATTTTGTAAGGAGGTAAATGAAGTGTGTAGGACGAGAGAAAAAATGGGAACATCGGTGAAGGGGACAAATGGGGAGGTAATAACAAGTAGTAGTGAAATGAGAGGTAGATGGAGTGAGCATTTTGAAGGTTTGTTGAATGTGTTTGATTATAGAGTGGCAGATATAGGGTGTTTTGGTCGAGGGGGTGTGCGAAGTGAGAGGGTCAGGGAGAATGATTTGGCAAACAGAGAAGAGGTAGTGAAAGCTTTGTGGAAGATGAAAGCCAGCAAGGCAGCGGGTTTGGATGGTATTGCCGTAGAATTTATTATAAAAGGGGGTGACTATGTTGTTGACTGGTTTGTGAGGATATTCAATATATGTATGACTCATGGTGAAGTGCCTAAGGATTGGAGAAATGTATGCATAGTGCCATTGTACAAAGGCAGAGGGGATAAAGGTGAGTGTTCAAATTACAGAGGTATAAGTTTGTTGAGTATTCCTGGGAAAATATGGGAGGGTATTGATTGAGAGGGTAAAGGCTTGTAAAGAGCATCAGATTGGGGAGGAGCATTGTGGTTTCAGAAGTGGTAGAGGATGTATGGATCAGGTCTGTGCTTTGAAAAATGTATGTGAGAAATACTTAGAAAAGCAGATGGATTTGTATGTAGCATTTATGGATCCGGAGAAGGCATATGATAGAGTATGATAGAGATGCTTTGTGGAAGGTATTAAGAGTATATGTTGTGGGAGGTAAGTTGCTAAAAGCAGTGAAAAGTTTTTATCGAGAATGTAAGGCATGTGAACGAGTAGGAAGAGAGGAAAGTGATTGGTTCCCAGTGAATGTCAATTTGCAGCAGGGGTGCATGATGTCTCCATGGTTGTTTGATTTGTTTATAGATGGTGTTGTTAGGGAGGTGAATGCAAGAGTTTTGGAGAGAGGGGCAAGTATGCAGTCTGTTGTGGAAAAGAGAGCTTGCGAAGTGAGTCAGTTGTTGTTCACTGATGATACAGTGCTGGTGGCTGATTTGGGTGAGAAACTGCAGAAGCTGGTGACTGAGTTTGGTAAAGTGTGTGAAAGAAGAAAGTTGAGAGTAATTGTGGATGAGAGCAAGGATATCAGGTACAGTAAGGTTGAGGGACAAGTCAATTGGGATGTAAGTTTGAATGGAGAAAAACTGGAGGAAGTGAAATGTTTTAGATATCTTGGAGTGGATTTGGCAGCAGATGGAACCATGGAAGCAGAAGTGAGTTGCAGGGTGAGGGAGGGGGCGAAAGTTCTGGGAGCGTTGAAGAATATGTGGAAGGCGAGAACGTTATGTTGGAAAGCAAAAATGGGTATATTTGAAGGAATAGTGGTTCCAACAGTGTTAAATGGTTGTGAGGCATGGGCAATACCTATACGTATATACATACATACCTATACATCTCATCGTATACATATATATACACACACAGACATATACATATATACACATGTACATAATTCATACTGTCTGCCTTTATTCATTCCCATCGCCACCTCGCCACATATGAAATAACAACCCCCTCCCCCCTCATGTGTGCGAGGTAGCACTAGGAAAAGACAACAAAGGCCCCATTCGTTCACACTCAGTCTCTAGCTGTCATGTAATAATGCACAGAAACCACATCTCCCTTTCCACATCCAGGCCCCACAGAACTTTCCATGGTTTACCCTGGACGCTTCACATGCCCTGATTCAATCCATTGACAGCACGTTGACCCCAGTATACCACATCATTCCAATTCACTCTGTTCCTTGCACGCCTTTCACCCTCCTGCATGTTCAGGCCCCGATCACTCAAAATCTTTTTCACTCCATCTTTCCACCTCCAATTTGGTCTCCCACTTCTCCTCTTTCCCTCCACCTCTTGACACATATATCCTCTTTGTCAGTCTTTCCTCACTCATTCTCTCCATGTGACCAAACCATTTCAAAACACCCTCTTCTGCTCTCTGAACCACACACTTTTTATTACCACACATCTCTCTTACCCTATTATTACTTACTCGATCAAATCACCTCACACCACATAATGTCCTCAAACATCTCATTTCCAGCACATCCACCCTCCTGCACACAACTCTATCTATAGCCCACACCTCACAACCATACAACATTGTTGGAACCACTATTCCTTCAAATATACCCATTTTAGCTTTCCGAGATAATGTTCTCGACTTCCACACATTCTTCAAGGCTCCCAGAATTTTTACCCCCACCTCCACCCTATGATTCACTTCGCATCCATGGTTCCATCCGCTGCCAAATCCACTCCCGGATATCTAAAACACTTCACTTCCTCCAGTTTTTCTCGATTCAAACTTACCTCCCAATTGACTTGACCCTCAACCCTACTGTACCTAATAACCTTGCTCTTATTCACATTTACTCTCACATTTACATGTGCATGCATATTCATACTTGCTTGCCTTCATCCATTCCTATTGCTACCCTGTTCCACAGGAAATAGCATCGCTACCCCCTGCTTCAGTGAGGTAACGCCATGAAAGACAAAAAAGGCCACATTCGTTCTCACTCAGTCTCTAGCTGTCATGTGAATTGCACTGAAACCGCAGCTCCCTATCCACAACCAGGACCCACAGACCTTTCCATGGTTCACCCCAGATGCATCGTATGGCCTAGTTCATTCCATTGACAGCATATAACGTGTGCATGTGTGTGTGTGTGTGTGTGTGTGTGTGTGTGTGTGTGTGTGTGTGTGTGTGAGAGAGAGCAGATGTGGGAAATGGCAGTCAAGTTTAAGAAAAAAGTAAAAAACAATTTTTTTTTTTTTTTTTTTTTTTTATACTTTGTCGCTGTCTCCCGCGTTTGCGAGGTAGCACAAGGAAACAGACGAAAGAAATGGCCCAACCCCCCCCATACACATGTACATACACACGTCCACACACGCAAATATACATACCTACACAGCTTTCCATGGTTTACCCCAGACGCTTCACATGCCTTGATTCAATCCACTGACAGCACGTCAACCCCTGTATACCACATCGCTCCAATTCACTCTATTCCTTGCCCTCCTTTCACCCTCCTGCATGTTCAGGCCCCGATCACACAAAATCCTTTTCACTCCATCTTTCCACCTCCAATTTGGTCTCCCTCTTCTCCTCGTTCCCTCCACCTCCGACACATATATCCTCTTGGTCAATCTTTCCTCACTCATTCTCTCCATGTGCCCAAACCATTTCAAAACACCCTCTTCTGCTCTCTCAACCACGCTCTTTTTATTTCCACACATCTCTCTTACCCTTACGTTACTTACTCGATCAAACCACCTCACACCACACATTGTCCTCAAACATCTCATTTCCAGCACATCCATCCTCATGCGCACAACTCTATCCATAGCCCACGCCTCGCAACCATACAACATTGTTGGAACTACTATTCCTTCAAACATACCCATTTTTGCTTTCCGGGATAATGTTCTCGACTTCCACACATTTTTCAAGGCTCCCAAAATTTTCGCCCCCTCCCCCACCCTATGATCCACTTCCGCTTCCATGGTTCCATCCGCTGACAGATCCACTCCCAGATATCTAAAACACTTCACTTCCTCCAGTTTTTCACCATTCAAACTCACCTCCCAATTGACTTGACCCTCAACCCTACTGTACCTAATAACCTTGCTCTTATTGACATTTACTCTTAACTTTCTTCTTCCACACACTTTACCAAACTCCGTCACTAGCTTCTGCAGTTTCTCACATGAATCCGCCACCAGCGCTGTATCATCAGCGAACAACAACTGACTCACTTCCCAAGCTCTCTCATCCCCAACAGACTTCATACTCGCCCCTCTTTCCAAAACTCTTGCATTTACCTCCCTAACAACCCCATCCATAAACAAATTAAACAACCATGGAGACATCACACACCCCTGCCGCAAACCTACATTCACTGAGAACCAATCACTTTCCTCTCTTCCTACACGTACACATGCCTTACATCCTCGATAAAAACTTTTCACTGCTTCTAACAACTTGCCTCCCACACCATATATTCTTAATACCTTCCACAGAGCATCTCTATCAACTCTATCATATGCCTTCTCCAGATCCATAAATGCTACATACAAATCCATTTGCTTTTCTAAGTATTTCTCACATACATTCTTCAAAGCAAACACCTGATCCACACATCCTCTACCACTTCTGAAACCACACTGCTCTTCCCCAATCTGATGCTCTGTACATGCCTTCACCCTCTCAATCAATACCCTCCCATATAATTTACCAGGAATACTCAACAAACTTATACCTCTGTAATTTGAGCACTCACTCTTATCCCCTTTGCCTTTGTACAATGGCACTATGCAAGCATTCCGCCAATCCTCAGGCACCTCACCATGAGTCATACATACACTAAATAACCTTACCAACCAGTCAACAATACAGTCACCCCCTTTTTTAATAAATTCCACTGCAATACCATCCAAACCTGCTGCCTTGCCGGCTTTCATCTTCCGCAAAGCTTTTACTACCTCTTCTCTGTTTACCAAATCATTTTCCCTAACCCTCTCACTTTGCACACCACCTCGACCCAAACACCCTATATCTGCCACTCTATCATCAGACACATTCAACAAACCTTCAAAATACTCATTCCATCTCCTTCTCACATCACCACTACTTGTTATCACCTCCCCATTTACGCCCTTCACTGAAGTTCCCATTTGCTCCCTTGTCTTACGCACCCTATTTACCTCCTTCCAGAACATCTTTTTATTCTCCCTAAAATTTACTGATAGTCTCTCACCCCAACTCTCATTTGCCCTTTTTTTCACCTCTTGCACCTTTCTCTTGACCTCCTGTCTCTTTCTTTTATACTTCTCCCACTCAATTGCATTTTTTCCCTGCAAAAATCGTCCAAATGCCTCTCTCTTCTCTTTCACTAATACTCTTACTTCTTCATCCCACCACTCACTACCCTTTCTAAACAGCCCACCTCCCACTCTTCTCATGCCACAAGCATCTTTTGCGCAATCCATCACTGATTCCCTAAATACATCCCATTCCTCCCCCACTCCCCTTACTTCCATTGTTCTCACCTTTTTCCATTCTGTACACAGTCTCTCCTGATACTTCTTCACACAGGTCTCCTTCCCAAGCTCACTTACTCTCACCACCTTCTTCACCCCAACATTCACTCTTCTTTTCTGAAAACCCATACTAATCTTCACCTTAGCCTCCACAAGATAATGATCAGACATCCCTCCAGTTGCACCTCTCAGCACATTGACATCCAAAAGTCTCTCTTTCGCACGCCTGTCCATTAACACGTAATCCAATAACGCTCTCTGGCCATCTCTCCTACTTACATAAGTATACTTATGTATATCTCGCTTTTTAAACCAGGTATTCCCAATCATCAGTCCTTTTTCAGCACATAAATCTACAAGCTCTTCACCATTTCCATTTACAACACTGAACACCCCATGCATACCAATTATTCCCTCAACTGCCACATTACTCACCTTTGCATTCAAATCACCCATCACTATAACCCGGTCTCGTGCATCAAAACCGCTAACACACTCATTTAGCTGCTCCCAAAACACTTGCCTCTCATGATCTTTCTTCTCATGCCCAGGTGCATATGCACCAATAATCACCCACCTCTCTCCATCAACTTTCAATTTTACCCATATTAATCGAGAATTTACTTTCTTACATTCTATGACATACTCCCACAACTCCTGTTTCAGGAGTATTGCTACTCCTTCCCTTGCTCTTGTCCTCTCACTAACCCCTGACTTCACTCCCCAGACATTTCCAAACCACTCTTCCCCTTTACCCTTCCCCTTTATTAGAAAAAATTATGCACTTCATGGACAGAATTGAAGAAATGGAACATATGAGCTGCTAATGTAGGCTGAAAGAACTGCCACTACGTAGCCTATAAAGGAGGGATAGATATATGTTAATCTGTGTATGGCAATGTATTGAAGGTATAAAAGGAAGTTTGTTAAACCTAAATGTCTCTTATGAGGGAAACCCTCAAGAATGCCATGGGAGTTACTAGGAATTTATCAGACAAAAAATATGTAACAACCCAGCCAGGGAAATAGACTGACTGTTTAATGTAATGCCAGGCGAATTAAGAGATATGCATCGAATAACTATAGAGATATTTAAAAGAACACTTGACATGTTGTTAGAATTAGTTCCTGATGAACCTAGAGTAAGTAATTAAGTAATGCAGGTAAGCACTTTTCTTTAGTCCTGCCTTCATGGCTAAATCTCGATGTAGGTTCTCATAGGTAGGTAGATATTCTCTCTATTTTCTTTTTTTTTTCCCCAGTTATGGATAAAAGTCCACATCAAAGCTGGGCCTTAATTGAAATTATGAAAGGTAAAAAGAAAGACAGGAGAAAGTGTTTACAAATTTTGGAGGAAGTGAAAAATCCTGCAGTTGAAATGTGAGGGGTCATAACTATTGGGAAAGACATGAGAGGTTAGAGAGTTCCAAAGCTTTGACTTATAGGTAAGGTAGCTGTTTTGATTGACTTATAGGGAAAGAAGCAGTTATCAAAACGGCTCACCCTTGAGTTGCCATGGCCACATAGTAATCATGTGATGCAGCAGCTTGCTGAGTATTGTGTGGTCTAGCTAGTGGTGGGGCATACAAGCAGCCAGCTCTCGGAAGCAAAAACCTAAGTAAAACCTATAGAAGAGGGAAAGTGAACCAGCATTGCAGCATGGGGCAAGAGGGTCAAGTTTGGTAGTTAGCCTGGGACAGTTTTCATGTCGAACCGCTTTCAACTCAGCTTCGTCAGGTAAGGATGCAGAGCTAAAACCACCCTAGATGTGAAAGCAGTATTCCATACAAGGACAAATCAGTCCTTTGTATAAACTGAGCAACTGTTCAGAAGAAAAGAAATTTCAACACACAAACAAGACACCCAGTTTCTTAGAGGCAGACTTAGCTACTTCCATAATGTAGGGTTTCAAGAGTACACAACTGGCAAAGGAGAGATGAGTGTTGTGAGATTTTTGATAGAGATATGAGTAGAAACTGGGTCTTAGAGGCATTGAGCAGATTTTGTTTATCCCACTGAAATATCCTGTCCAAAGCCAGAGAGGAAGCTAGATATGAAGCAGCAGAGTGAGGAAGGGAAGCCAAAAGAGGGCAGCTTAAGAGATTAGACCCCCAGTGCCACACCTTGCCAAAAGCTTTGAATATGTCAGGGGCAACTACACATGACTTCACAAAATCTTTCAGGGATGATGACCAGATATTAGTAAGATAGGAAGGAATACCAGTGGATTGTGACTTATGGAAGCCATACTGTTGATCAGAGAGAAGACTGATTTTCAAGGTGTCTAAGGATATGGTATATGAGGAGGGATTCAAAGTCTTTGGAAATGGTAGATGTCAAAGCAATAGGATGATAGTTAGAGGGGTCAGAATGGTCACTTTTCTTAAGGATGGAATGTATCAATGCATGCTTCCAAGGAGGGAAAAGTTTTGGTTTTTAAGCAGAAACAGAACACATGAGCAAGCACGGGTGCAACTTCAGGTGTAAACTCTTTCAATACATGGAGATAGATGCCATCATGACCATAAACCTTGCTTGTGTCCAGAGCAAAAAGCACTTTTTTTACAGTCTGAAAAGAGAGTACTGGGGGGATTCTTAGGATTAGTAAGAGGAGCATTGGTGGGGTGAAGGAATGTAGACTCGTCCAAGGTAGAGTCATAGGAGAAACCGGAACCAAAGAGAGTTGCTTTGTCTATGGCAGAGACAGTTATAGTACTGTCAGAATGGAGAAGTAAAGGAAAGGTAGATCTACAAAAGTTTTTAAAGTTGCCCTTAGCTAAAGACCAGACAGACCTATGAATGGATGACAAGGAGAGGTTAACACTCTTCTTTTGAATAAAGCAGTGTTTTGCCTCATGGTTGATGTGCTTGCAGTGATTATGGACAATGTTAAAAGCTGAATGGGAGCCTGAGAAAGGAGAGTTTTCCACGCCCAATATGTTTGATCCCTTGCCTGGACGGCTCAGAACAAGAATGGTTGAACCATGGATTGGATGAAAAGAGGTCATCTTAGAGGAGGAAGGGATAAATGCTTTTATTCCTCCAGGAATAATCTCTGCTATGCATTTGGCTGGGATGGAAGTGTAACCAAATAAGAGACAGTAATTTACATAAGAAAAGTTAGAAAAGAAGTTACCCAAGTTATTCCAATCAGCTTTGTTGAGGTGCCAGTATTTATGCTTTGAAAGGGTTGCTGGAGGGGCAGGTACCATTAGAATAGATACATTTATGAGATTATGATCTGATAAACTTACTGGGCGAGATTGTATACTTAAAGCATGATGGACTAGAGGTGAAAAACTGATCCAGAATATTTAGATAGTGATCACAGTAATCAGGAATATGGGTAGGGTGGGAGATAATTTGCTCTAAATTATTGAGAATGAAGAATGTGAGGGCTTCAATCCTTCCATCATCCATACTGGAGGAATTCAGCCATTCCCTGTGGTAGAGGATATCAGTTTGTGGGTGAGAGGATGTCACAGTCTCATGGAAGGAGTTTAGATAGTCAAAGAAATATGAAAAATTTGTAGAATTAGGAGAGCAATGGGTGAAACAGAACAAAAATGTGGCAGTTGGGAGACAGACCTTGAGCTGCATAACATCAAAGTTTGGGGGTTCAATGTCCTTGAGGTGTGCAACAGGCGTGTTGATGTTAGAATAAGCTTAAGCTCCACCTTTGAACCAGAATTGTGAGTGGAGATTATAGTTAGATATGAAAAAGGGACTAGTAAGAACATCATTAGACAACTGTGTCTGAAAGAAAGGTAATAAGTTAGGATAAGTACTTGATAGATTGTGTTCAACAGAGGAGAGGTTACTAGAGACTATGAATCTTGATATGCTGAATAGAAAAAGAGGAAGGTCTAACAGAAAGGAAGAGGTCATGGGAGGGGCTGTTACTACACAGTCAAAGCCCTCCAGCTCATGGGCAGTGGAGTCAGGCAGAAACCCGGAGATTCTTAGCACCCCATGATGCCAGGTACAAGGGGCCATAGAATTATCAGACTTTGTCATGATGATGCTTAGAATTGTTTGAGTGGACAGGAGTTGGCAAGAGTACTTATATGAACAAAAAAAGAAGAAAGGTTTGAGTAGGTGTATGGTGCTTGTAAGAAGATGGCAGGACTAGCCTGGTAGTCCTGTTTTGATGAGACGGAAAGTAAGACCAGCAATCCTAACTTAGAGAGTGTAAGATGGTTCCGGGCACCACTTTAATGCTCCTCAGTTAGGACAGTAGTAGGCTGCTGTCAGCCTACTACCTGATAGGTTACTCCATGGGTAGGGGATGGGATATTCTTTGAGTCAGCTTAGGGTATTGGGAGGGGCCAGTACACTGCCACTTGAGATCTCCCAATCACTGGTGGCAGAGGCACGCAATAAAGTGTGGTCAGAGGAGTATACCTCAAATTTGCAGGGTTCATGTAAGGGGCCATTGCTCTACTACCTGAGCCCTCCCTCTTGCTGGCAGCAGAGACACAATGTAAATATATAGATTAAGTAACAGTGAAAAAGGTTTGGGCTTAAGATATAAAGGAACTTGATCCTTCTGTAAAGAATTTTCAGTGTATGTGAGCACAAATTTTGATATCTTCCAATGCGTACATCATTGATATATGTGAAACAGAGAACCAGTCCCAAGACTAGTCCTTGAGGCACATCTCCTGTTTGCATGTAACCATTCTGAGGCTTCACCATAAATCACAACTTTTGTTTATGCAGTCAGATTATTCTTATTATTTATTTTTTTTTGGGGGGGAATTTCATAAAAGGTGTTGGTCTAAATACATATCATAGTTTTTAGGTCTAAATACATATCATAGTTTTTAGGTAAGATTAAATTCTGAATCTATTTTCCAGTCCATGAATGATGTTACCTCTATTAATCTATTTGCTTATGATTCCCATAGGTTAATAAACACCAGTGTGGTTCTATACAGCAGCTTGAGATCTTCACCCATGATCTCTCACGGAAGCACCTTGGGGTGGGCAGGCTTGTCTTTGAGGAACCAGAATCTGCACGACAGTGTGTTAAGAAGCTCAACAATGTCACTCTTATGGGCAAAGTTCTACAAGTGTTCTTGGATCCCTTTGGTATATTCCGTTGATTTTGTTCTGGCAACATGGTAGATTACACATCAACAGACCCTACATATCATAACAGTTCTACAGTTGAGGCAATTTTAGAAGGTGGTTAGAGGGATTTGTTTTTAGTTTGAACTCTTTCTTGTCTTTTTAACTGCCTATCTTTTCCTTAACATCTAAGTATATCCTTATTTTGTAGTTGGTCACACCTTGTCAAAGATGTCTTAGTCTTACACACACAAGCGCACACATACACATGGACACACGCATAGTAATGGTAGACTGAAAGAATTATATACAAATGCTGATGGATCAGTAGAAAATTATAAAGAACTGAAGTTTAAGGATTGCATAAGGGAAATACTCCAAATATAGTTGGAGTTGTAGGAACAAAACTTAATAAAGAGTTCAGAGCTTACCGTTTCTGTCCTGAGGGATACGTGATAGTAAGGAGGGAAAGAGAAGACAGAGGAGGAGCAGGAGTTGGAGAAGATTTGGCTCTATAAATAAGAGGTAACCTTAAGTTTCAGGAAACACTATTAGCTTGCCTTCTCAGACAGTACATAATGGAAAAGGTGACTGTAGGAAAGAAATGGTCTTGTTGATATATGACCCTCCAAAGAATTTTAATGATTCAGAACAGATATACTCTAACAAGAGTGAAAGTACAGTCAGGTTACATAAACCAGTAAAACATGCACTTCTCAGGGAAGGTAAAGTATTGATAATGGGAAATATCAGTAATAAGGAGATAGACTGGAGGGATTTGGATTTTCATGGTGACAGGGAATCATGAAGCCATAAGTTCCTAAAGTGTTTACAGGAAAATTTCCTATACCAGTATGTCAGTGAATGTACAAGGGTGAGAGGGACTGATTCCTATCTTTATGCAGATTAGCATGAATATTGAAAATGATATTATCCAGTACATGGAAAAAGTGATTATGAAGTGTTTAAGTTTGATTTTGTGGTAAATGATGGAGTTAAGAGTGCAGAGATGAGACAGGACTTTAGGAGGAGATAGAGTCAAGAAACTGCACAAAATTTAAGTTTCCATTATAACATAGATTGGGAAATCAAGTTCAGTAGCCAGGAACCAGAGTATTGTGGAAAAAAGTTCTGTGGAATTTACTATGAAGGAGTGGGAACATGTGTACCTCTAGCCTCAAATACATAAGAAAGGTTAAGAAAGAGGGAGGAATGGTTTGATCAGAGGTGTCAAAAAGCAAGGGATCCTCAAAACGTACTGTGATGGATACATAGTTGACATTCCAACCACTCGGCTTGATTAAGGTATATGAGAGGAAGGAAAGAGTATGGCAAAATGAGAAAGGAGAAACAGTAAAATTTTGAAAAGAGGTATGCTGATAAATTTGTCTGTAGATAGTCATTTAAAGGGCAATTGATTATATTAGAAGATTCAGAGGGGAAAATAGTTGAGGATGATGAAAGGACATGTGAAGAAATGAATAACATCTTCAAAAGTGTGTTCACAATGGAAGATACTATATCCCAATGACTAGTGAGGTGGGATGGGGAGGAGACTTTAGAAGACATTGAAATATCTAGAAAAGACATACAAGCACTTGAGTGTCTTGACCCATACAGGGATCATTGGTCCTGATGAAATTCCACCGTATGTGCTGTAGAAGTTTGCAGATACAATTGATAGACCTCTTAGAATATTGTTGAAGATATCATGGGAGAAAGGCAAAGTGCTAAGGGATTAGAAAAGAGCAAACATGATACCCATCAATGAGAGGAGACTGGAAAGAGGCACTGAGCTACAGACCAGTCTTCTTGAAAAGTTTGGTTTGAAAGGTACTGGAATAGTAAATCAGAAAAGAAATTGAAGACTCTATAAGGAGAATTACTTGAGAGACAGTTTGGTTTTAAGGAAAGGAGGTCATGTGTAATGAATCTCGTAAATTTCTATGAGAGAGTGGGCTCTATCTTAGACTAAAGGGAATGTTGAATATATTGTTTACATCTTGACTCCCAGAAAGAAATTGACTGTATCACATGGTAGGCTGAATAAGAAGCTAAAATGCCAGAAAGGAGTAAGGGAGAGAGTCCTCTGGTGGATAGATCATCTTCTAAGTGGTGGACGGGAACAAAGGACATGTCAGAGGAACCTTCTCCAGATAGGTGGAAGTAACCAGTGGAATGCCACAGGGTTCTGTTTTGGGACCATTACTTTTCTTGATCTTTGTGAATGACTTGCATGAAGGATGGACTCCTACCTGAATATCTTTGCAGATGATACAAAAGCCATGAAGGAGATGAAAAGCAAGGATAATTGCATTAGTATACAAGGCAATCTAAATAGACTCCTGAGTTGGTTTGATACATGGTTGATGAAAGAATGCCTCAGTATGGTTATTATCTAGCAGGAAATAAGTCTCAGGATTCTGTGTTTGAGACGGACTTATAAGTTAACATCATCTCTAACATGTTGCCAGAGCCCCACATTAGGAGAACAGTAAAGGAGACAAACTGTCTTCTGCCAAATATCAGAATAGCTTTCAAGTATGTGGATTTAAGAAGATGTTCATATTCCACACAAGGCCAGAATAGAATATTGTTCTTGGTTTGGTCATTGTGCCTAAAAGAGGTGAAGGCCCAAAGAAAGTACTCAGAAGTTCTAGGAATAAATATTACTTCAAACCTGTCGTTTAAGAATGGAAAGAATGATTCTGTACCTTTCCATTTTAAGAATGTACATGAAATAACAGATTCAAAATGACTGTATTGGTAAGTTTCTGCAACACACTTTAAAAAGAAATGTGAACTGTAGGCTTGAATTTGAAGGTTGAATGCTGGCATGTTTCACTTCATCCTAGAATGAGAAACTTCATAGCTTTCCAGGTAGGGAAGGAGACTTGGTAATTTGCAGTGATTCCTTACAGACAGCATAGTTTCACAGATTTTTAATTGGTTGATAAAAGCCCACTTAAATAGATTAGCATCTCAAAAAGTGATAGTGTTGGCTAAGCCTGATCTTGGGTAGTATATTTCATGGATTCATGCTATAGTTTTGAAATTGAGGTATTTGCTTAGTGTTATTGCTATATGGTTATATGGTGTATGTGAATAGTTGTTGGGGTTTTGTATTACAAAATATCTGTCTTATTGCTCTATATATTTCCAAAATAATTTTGAAAGGTAGCCTTTTGATAATAGTGCATAAAGAATCTTTTTCATACTTTTGCAGACCTTATTAATTACAAAAGCTAATAACTATGATTAATTAATCTGCCACAGGGGAAGAGTGCAAAAAACGTGTTGCAGAAGTTGTACAGTCATTGGAGGAAGAGGCAAAAAGGGAAGAAGAAGCCAAAGAAGCCAAGAAGAGACCACCACCACCTGCAAAACCACCAGGCTCCTACCTCAGATGATGAAAGCCAGAGTAGCAGAGACAGGGATAGGCGTAATTGTGAAAAAGCAGAATTTGATCGTAACAGGTGAGGAAAATTTGTAGGTCTTTTGATAAATCTCTTACCTCTAGATCCATAATTCTGCGATGACTATGAGTTAGGTTTGAGTTTCTTTTTTTTTGTGATTTAGATAATCAATTGATACCAAACTGTTTTGCTACATACTGACTTGTTTTGCTAGCCTGCTGGCTTTTGGGGTGGAGACCCCCCATGTCTTCCAGATATTCCCCACTAAAGGTGCATGTTAACTCAGATGAAAGCATTGAACCTGCAGCCTCTTTTGACAAGAACTGTAGTTTCATATGATTAAGTGGAATGTAGTTGGAATAAGTGGTAAAAGTAAGAGAATGGAAGTTTCTGATGCTTTTGGAAAAGGAAAATTATATGTTAAATTTTATGAGACAAGGCTGAAAGATAGTGGGACCTTTGAGTGGGATGGAATGAAGGGTGTGAAATTAGGCCTCCAAGATGATATAGGTGGTTAGACAAGAGAATACAAAAGATGTATTATTGTTAATGAAGGATTGATGAATGGTAAGATTGATAATTTGCAGAGTTTAGGTGTGGGAGTTGGTCCTTGCAGTACTCCATCTGTCTTATGACAGACAGTGTAGCCCTGCTCTTGTGTCACTTGACAAATTAAAGCTTCTTGCTCCTGTTTAGAATCTCAGCTGAAGACTGCTTCCGCCAGTTATCCATAGTATACCACCATAGATGGATGAAATATCACACTATCTCAGTCTACCACAGGACATCAAAAAGAATATGGACAGGAAGCCAGATGTCCACACTCATCATTGTAGTTAATTCAAGAATAAAAGGAAGAATTTCTGGGGTATGAGTGGTGATGATTGTGGAGCAAATAAAGTTATTGTTCATTTATCCATGTTAATAGAGCTCTGGTTTTACACTTAACACATAAGCATGTAAATGAATGCATATCATGTAAGTAATTCTTTAGATATGTAAAAGACTAGTAAAAAACATGTATCTTTAGTGTGAACTTATGACTTAGAAAGAAATCGTAAATTGTATAATGTGATTAGGTGTATACAGAATGCAATCATGCCTGAAAAACTCTTGATTATTGTGTTTACATAAATGGGGAGCATCCTTACCTCCAGCATTGTCCCTCTCAAATCCTCTCACTATTCTCCCAGCACAGCATAATGGAAAGTATATTACCCTTTTATGCTTCTTTCTTGGTATTTTCTCTAGTATCAACTTTTTATACTACTTTTTTTGTATCTTCTATAGTAAGATTAATATGAAAATTCTGTAATTTTTTTTTTACTTATGGGGAATGGATCTCAGTGGTACTATCACTGTTTCACCCTTTCATTGCACCAAGCCAAAAATTTTGGATGGACATAGTATGTTATGGTGAACCAGATTTTTTTTGTTTTAGCTCTCATACAGATTCCCAGCTGAATTATGACTCTTATCCAGCAGTGTTAGTAGCAATATAGATGGAAAAAATGTCACACAACAGTCATCCATAAATCATCAAAGAATGTGTAAGTACATCATTGTAATGTGAAGCCAGATTTATGTAGAATCTATAACAGTCATTTTTATAGTAAGTGAAAGAGTTTTGCTTATTTTTGTTTATATTTTTGAGGTGTTACTGGAACTTCGCCTGTACAGAGTTACATTGTGAGTAAAAAGTCACATTTGGTGAGGCTATAAGTTAGCGAAACAGAGTCCAGTTTCACTAAGAACGTCTTGTATCTAAGGAATCCATTCTTTCCCTACTACTAAATGTAGTGCAGCCTTAGGGTGCAGAAGTCCTTGCCAAAGGGGTCTTGGAGTAACACTAGGACACTATCTGAAAGTGATTGGTTCCCAGTGAAGGTTGGTCTGAGTTAGGGGTGTGTGATGTCCCCATGGTTCTTCAATTTTTTTGTGAATGGGGCGGTTAGGGAGGTAAAAGCAGGAGTTTTGGAGAGAGGGGCGAGTATGCAGTCTGTTGGGGATGAGAGGGCCTGGGAAGTGAATCAGTTGTTGTTCGCCGATGATACAACACTGGTGGCTAATTTGAGTGAGAAACTACAGAAGTTGGCAACTGAGTTTGGAAAAGTGTGTGAATGGAAGAAGTTGAGAGTAAATGTAAATTGGAGCAAGGTTACTAAGTTCAGTAGGTTGAGGGACAAGTTAGTTAGGATGTAAGTTTGAATGGAGAAAAATTGGAGGAAATGAAGTGTTTTAGATATCTGGGAGTGGACTTAACAGCGATTGGAAGCATGGAAGTGGAAGTGAGTCATAAGATGGGGGAGGGGGAAAAGATTCTGGGAGCAATGAAGAATGTGTGGAAAGAGAGAATGTTATCTCAGAGAGTGAAAATGGGTATATTTGAAGGAACAGTAGTTCCAATAATATTATGTGGTTGTGAGGCATGCGCTATAGATGGGGTTGTATGGAGGAGAGTGGATGTGTTCGAAGTGAAATGTTTAAGGACAGTATGTGGTGTGAGGTGGTTTGATCGGGTAAGTAATGAAAGGGTAAGAGAGATGTGTGGTAATAAAAGTATGGTTGAGAGAGCAGAAGAGGGTGTGTTGAAATGGTTTGGACATATGGAGAGAATGAATGAGGAAAGGTTGATAAGAGATTATATGTGTCAGAGGTGGAGGAAACAAGAAGCAGACCAAATTGGACATGAAAGATGGAGTGAAAAATAATTTTGAGCAGTTGGGGCCTGATTGTGCAAGGATTAGAGTGAATTGAAATGATGTGGTATGATTTGGTCTCACACTTCTCCTTGTTCCCTCCACCTCTGACACATATATCCTCTTTGTCAATCTTTCCTCACGCATTCTCTCCATGTGACAAAACCATTTCAATGCACCCTCTTCTGCTCTCTCAGCCACACTTGTTTTATTACTACATTACTTACTCGATCAAACCACCTCACACCACATATTGTCCTCAAACATCTCATTTCCAACACATCCACCCTCCTTCACACAACCCTATCTATAGCTCATGCCTCGCAACCATACAACATTTTTGAAACACTATTCCTTCAAACATACCCATTTTTGCTTTCCAAGATAATGTTCTTGCCTTTCACACATTCTTCAACACTCCTAGAACCTTCACCCCCTCCCCCACCCTGTGACTCACTTCCACTTCCATGGTTCCATCCGCTGCCAAATCCAATCCCAGATATCTAAAACACTTCCTCCAGTTTTTCTCCATTCAAACTTACCTCCCAATTGACTTGTCCCCAACCTTACTGTACCTAATAACCTTGCTCTTATTCACATTTACTCTCATCTTTCTTCTTTCACACACTTTATCAAAGTCAGTCACCAGCTACTGCAGTTTCTTACCAGAATCAGCCACCAGCACTGTATCATCAGCAAACAACAACTGACTCTCTTCCTGAGCCCTCTCATCCACAACAGACTGCATACTTGCCCCTCTCTCCAAACCTCTTTTATTCACCTCTCTAACAACCCCATCCATAAACAAATTAAACAACCATGGAGACATCATGCACCTCTGCCACAAACCAACATTCACTGGGAAACAATCACTTTTGTCTCTTCCTACTCGTGCACATGCCTTACATCCTCGATAAAAACTTTTCACTGGTTCAAGCAACTTGCCTCCCATACTATATACTCTTAATACCTTCCACAGAGCATCTCTGTCAACTCTATCATATGCCTTCTCCAGATCCATAAGTTCTACATACAAATCCGTTTGTTTTTCTAAGTATTTCTCGCATACATTCTTCAAAGCAAACACCTGATCCACACATCCTCTCCCACTTCTGAAACCACACTGCTCTTCCCCAATCTGATGCTCTGTACATGCCTTCACCCTGTCACTCAGTACCCTCCCATATAATTTCCCAGGAATACTCATTAGAATTTCATGCATCAAATGTAATTACTTAATTTTAGATGATTTTTTTCTTTTGAATTACGGCACAGTTTTGTCAGTTGCAAATTGGACAAGACTAGAAATTGATGCAACATCCGTATTGTGGTGCATGAGGGTGGCAATGCTAATAGTTGGATAAGATTTTTTCTTGTAAAAACATAACCCAGATTTTTCAAAGAAAATCAAGTTTTTTAATGTTAGAAAAGATTTGGATGGTATTGCAGTGGAATTTATTAAGAAAGGGGGTGACTGTATTGTTGACTGGTTGGTAAGGTTATTTAATGTATGTATGACTCATGGTGAGGTGCCTGAGGATTGGCGGAATGCGTGCATAGTGCCATTGTACAAAGGCAAAGGGGATAAGAGTGAGTGCTCAAATTACAGAGGTATAAGTTTGTTGAGTATTCCTGGTAAATTATATGGGAGGGTATTGATTGAGAGGGTGAAGGCATGTACAGAGCATCAGATTGGGGAAGAGCAGTGCGGTTTCAGAAGTGGTAGAGGATGTGTGGATCAGGTGTTTGCTTTGAAGAATGTATGTGAGAAATACTTAGAAAAGCAAAGGGATTTGTATGTAGCATTTATGGATCTGGAGAAGGCATATGATAGAGTTGATAGAGATGCTCTGTGGAAGGTATTAAGAATATATGGTGTGGGAGGCAAGTTGTTAGAAGCAGTGAAAAGTTTTTATCGAGGATGTAAGGCATGTGTACGTGTAGGAAGAGAGGAAAGTGATTGGTTCTCAGTGAATGTAGGTTTGCGGCAGGGGTGTGTGATGTCTCCATGGTTGTTTAATTTGTTTATGGATGGGGTTGTAAAGGAGGTAAATGCAAGAGTCCTGGAAAGAGGGGCAAGTATGAAGTCTGTTGGGGATGAGAGAGCTTGGGAAGTGAGTCAATTGTTGTTCGCTGATGATACAGCGCTGGTGGCTGATTCATGTGAGAAACTGCAGAAGCTGGTGACTGAGTTTGGTAAAGTGTGTGGAAGAAGAAAGTTGAGAGTAAATGTGAATAAGAGCAAGGTTATTAGGTACAGTAGGGGTGAGGGTCAAGTCAATTGGGAGGTGAGTTTGAATGGAGAAAAACTGGAGGAAGTGAAGTGTTTTAGATATCTGGGAGTGGATCTGTCAGCGGATGGAACCATGGAAGCGGAAGTGGATCATAGGGTGGGGGAGGGGGCGAAAATTTTGGGAGCCTTGAAAAATGTGTGGAAGTCGAGAACATTATCTCGGAAAGCAAAAATGGGTATGTTTGAGGGAATAGTGGTACCAGCAATGCTGTATGGTTGCGAGGCGTGGGCTATGGATAGAGATGTGCGCAGGAGGATGGATGTGCTGGAAATGAGATGTTTGAGGACAATGTGTGGTGTGAGGTGGTTTGAGCGAGTAAGTAACGTAAGGGTAAGAGAGATGTGTGGAAATAAAAAGAGCGTGGTTGAGAGAGCAGAAGAGGGTGTTTTGAAATGGTTTGGGCACATGGAGAGAATGAGTGAGGAGAGATTGACCAAGAGGATATATGTGTCGGAGGTGGAGGGAACGAGGAGAAGAGGGAGACCAAATTGGAGGTGGAAAGATGGAGTGAAAAAGATTTTGTGTGATCGGGGCCTGAACATGCAGGAGGGTGAAAGGAGGGCAAGAAATAGAGTGAATTGGAGTCATGTGGTATACAGGGGTTGACGTGCTGTCAGTGGATTGAAGCAAGGCATGTGAAGCGTCTGGGGTAAACCATGGAAAGCTGTGTAGGTATGTATATTTGCGTGTGTGGACGTGTGTATGTACATGTGTATGGGGGGGGGGGCCATTTCTTTCGTCTGTTTCCTTGCGCTACCTCGCAAACGCGGGAGACAGCGACAAAGTATAAAAAAAAAAAAAAAAAAAAAAAAATTTTTGTAAGGGCAATTCAGTGAACAGTGTTGGGAAACTTCCAGCTGAAATTATTTGAGCAAAGTAAATTTTTTATATATTAAAACATTTGTGGTTGTAGAACAACAGCTAAAACAAGATTGTAAAATGCAAGCGAGTAGTATAAGAATGTCTGTACATTAAGAGAAAATTGTTAGTATATAAGAGTGCTTAAAGAGGAATTTTCAGCATGTGAATTATATGATATAAACCAGCATGTATTAATTAATTTGAATTGTAGGTAAAAGGAGTAAACTGAACAAGGAAAGAGATGATACTCGTCAGCATTTAGCCACTGCCGAAATTTCAACATAGGCAAAGTAGAGAACTCTAGATTAAGGATTATAGATGATCATGGTTATTAGTAAGGACATGTTCTTTACTGTTTGAGGTTACACCACAAATAGAATTTTGCCTTTGATGTGGCTGTATCTTCATCAGTTGACAAAGCAGTCTCTTCAAAGAACTTTTTGCCTCAGAGGAGTTCATTCTGCCCCTGCTACTGAGTGTAGCTTCATGAGCCTCTTGATAAGGTGTCCTGGGATTATAGCCTTCATATGAACCTTCATTTTATTTGCATTACCTTGTTTTCCAGATATGAAGAAACTAGGAAACCCAGCTGCAGTGTCCTTCAGCCACCGCCCACTTCAGTCAACTCTACTGTGCCTCCCTCATTCTATCAAGAGCAGAGACCACCACAGTATGGATATCAACAACAAAACTTTTCGAGCTATGAACAGTATCATCATTATCAGGGTTACCCATACCAAGATTTTAGAGGAGCGTAAGTCTTTTTTCAATCAGATATTTGGCCATTATTTTGCAACAGTTATATTTTGAAGGTTTTACTTTGCGTATGTAAGTTATGATTCCTAGGTTCATTACCAGGTCAAGGTTGAGTTGATAGAGAGTTGTATGCTGTGATATTAAGACCTTAAACTTGGCTGTATGAAAGTTGAATACTATGCATTTGTATTTACTTAACTTTAAGTCAAATCACCTTTTGTAGAAGTTTTGCTGAGCACAGTAAGAAGTGACATAAAATGTTGTAACTTATCCAAGGAAAATTAATTTATATTTCAGAAGCATAAAGAAATGATTGACTGATGTAGCAGACTATAGTCAGACATATTTAACCATCATATTTGTTCCTTGCACTGATGTGTAAAGATGGTTAAATTATGAAGCATTCTTTTTACAGTTTCCCATGATTAAGTGTATCCTTTGGGTGACTAGGAAGCCATCTTGAGTTTGCTTTAGGAAAAATATATACAAGCTATCCAACTTGCAAGATACATACTGTCTTTGAGTTGTGGGATCCATTAATGGCACAATTCTCAGATTGCATGAGCAATTTAAAGAGTGTAAAACCAGTCCTGCAGATATATTGTCAGTACACTTCAACACTGGTTGATGTGTGGTGAGTTAATTAGAGTCCCAATATGACTTCGAGGGATTGGCCTCCCTTCTTTTTCTTGGCATTTGCTGCACTTTTTAGAACTTGGAGTGATTTGTGACAAGGACACTGGATGTGTTTTGTTGTTTATGATGAGATACTTTGATTAGTATTTGAGATGCCTGTTGGATAAGAACAGAAAATTTCGTGTGTTGAACCCTTAAGATGTATGTTTTGTTTTCAGGGCTGCTTTCCAAAACAATTTCTTTTTGCCATGAAAAATTGATATTGTTCATATGACCTTTGTCATAATTATTTCTATGTGAAAAAACACCAAAGCTTCAATTTGTGGCACTGCAGTTTGTTGAAATCAATGTTTTGTGTCAAAAAAATATTAAAAAGATCATGGAAAACATGCATGAATACATTCTGTAATGAGTATATAACTGGCCCACCAAACGCCAATAAGGCCAAAAAATATTCAGAAGCATAAACCTTAGCTTTTTGATAAAAAAATTTCTCATAATGTATAAGTATTCAGTTTACTTGGAAATATGGAGAAAATGAGTGAGGAGAGGTTGACAAAGAAGATACATGTCAAAAGTGGATGGAACAAATAGGTTAAGACTGAATTAGAGATGGTAGGATCGAGTGAATGAGATTTTAAGTATTTAGGGCCTGGACATGCAGGAGGGTGAAAAGGTTGCACAGAATAGAGTGAATTGGAGCTCTGTGTTATACGTGGGGCTAAATGCTGTTGGTGCACTGAACCAGGGCATATGAAGCAGCTGGGGAAGCCACAGAAAGGTCTTTTGAGTCCTGCTTGTGGTTAGGGTGCTCTGGTGTTGGTGCATTACATACGACAGCTAGAGAATGGATGTGAACAAATGAGGCCTTTTTTTAGTATGTTCTTGGTGCTACCTCACCTATGTGGGAAATGGTGAACTAATATAAGAAAAAAGAAGGTAAATACTTTTTCATTTCAGGAAAAAAGTGACCTAACCATGTTGGTGTGATTTTACTTGATGTCAGGTAAATCAACATGCAAAATACAATAATGTCATTGACATAACCATGTTGTTGTGATTTAGCATGATGGCTGTTCTTTGCTTTTTAATGTACATGCAGAGTACAGAAATGCCATTTCATTGCAGCAAATATGAAATATATTTACAAAATATACTCTCAGCTATGCTTCAGTCATCTTGGGAACTTCCCTCTGAGGGTAGCAATAGAAAACCTGTATCATATTTTACACCATCAGTATACAACAGCTGCTCTATTTTAAAGATAAAGAAAACTAAATGTTTTAAATGGAATGTTAATAAAAACACAAATGATAATGATAAAGAGCAATTTTGCAAACATCCGTGTGATCTTGGTGCTACCTCACCTATGTGGAAAATGGTGAACTAATATAAGAAAAAAAGAAGGTAAATACTTTCTCATTTCAGGAAAAAAGTGACCTAACCTTGTTGGTGTGATTTGGCTTGATGTCAGGTAAATCAACATGCAAAATACAATAATGTCACTGACATAACCATGGTGTTGTGATTTAGCATGATGGCTGTTCTTTGCCTGTTAATTTACATGCAGAGTACAGAAATGCCATTTCATTGCAGCAAATATGAAATATATTTACAAAATATACTCTCAGCTATGCTTCAGTCATCATGGGAACTTCCCTCTAAGGGTAGCAATAGAAAACCTGTATCATATTGTACACTATCAGTTTACAACAGCTGTTCTATATTAAAGATAAAGAAAACTAAATGTTTTAAATGGAATGTTAATGAAAACACAAATGATAATGATAAAGAGCAATTTTACAAATATCAGTAGAACATTATGCATGGGATGGGTGTCTTACTTCACTCAAGTTCCCTATCTTTCACAAATTTGGCAGTACTTTTGGAGTGACATTATTTTCTTGAGGGGTGTCATTGAATACCAAGATTGTGCAAATATATTTACTTTTTTGCTGCCATGGAGAAGTCAAATATCACATTCATTTGTTTTTTTTCCATACTTAGCCACTGTTTTCTGCAATGGCAAGTTTGTGCCGGGAACTGATGAAGAAAAGCCACATCCACTCACGTCCGTTCTCTAGCTGTCATGCGTGATACACCAAAATCACAGCTCCCCATCCACAACCAGGCCCCACAGACTTTTCCACAGTTTAACGCAGATGCTTCACATGCCCTGGATTAGGCCATTGAGAGCACGTTGACCCCAGCATACCACATTGTTCCAATTTACTCTATCCTGAGCATGCATTTCACCATCCTGGATGCTTAGGTCCTGATCGCTCAGTCTTTTTCACTCCATTCTCCCATCTCCAGTTTAGTCTCCCTATTCTCCTTTTTCCCTCCACTTCAGAAAAATATATCCTCTTTGTCAACATTTCTTCTCTTACTCTGTCCATATATCCAAACTATTTTGTAAACCCTATTATGCTCTCTCATCTGTGCTTTATTCATTACTTCACATCCATCTTACCCTTTCATTACTTACTCAATCAAACCACCTCACACCAGATATTGTCCTTAGACATTCCATTTTCATCACATCCACCCTTGTCCACACAGCCTTATTTATAGCCCATGCCTCACATCCATAAAATGTTGTTGAGACTACCATTCCTATTTGATAATGTTCTCTTTCCACACATTCTTTGGCACTCCCAGAACCTTCACCCACTCTATGACTCACTTTCACTTCCATGGTTCCACTCGCTGCCATATCCACTCCCAGATATCTAAAATACTTTACTTCCTTCAGTTTCTCTCTGTCGAACTCACATCCCAAGTAACTTGTCCCCAATCCTGCTAAACCTAATAAACTTGCTTTTATTCACATTTGCTCACAATGTCCTCCTTTCACATACACTTCTATACTTAGTCACCAACTTCTCAGTTTTATATCATTATCATTATTATTTATTTATTATACTTTGTCACTGTCTCCCATGTTAGCACAAGCAAACAGATGAAAGAATGGCCCAACCCACCCACATACACATTTATATACATACACGTCCAAACACACACATATACATACATATACATCTCAACATATACATATATATACATACACACAGACATACATATATACACATGTACATAGTTCATACTGTCTGCTCTTATTCATTCCTGTCGCCACCCCGCCACACATGAAATGACAACCCCCTCTCCCCGCATGTGTGTGAGTTAGCGCCAGGAAAAGACAACAAAGGCCACATTCGTTCACACTCAGTCTCTAGCTGTCATGTATAATGCACCGAAACCACAGCTCATTTTCCACATCCAGGCCCCACAAAACTTTCCATGGTTTACCCCAGACGCTTCACATGCCCTGGTTCAATTCATTGACACCACATCGACCCCAGTATACCACATGGTTCCAATTCACTCTTATTCCTTGTATGCCTTACACCCTCCTGCATGTTCAGGTTTCGATCATTCAGAATCTTTTTCACGCCATCCTTCCACCTCCAGTTAGGTCTCCCATCAACCACACTCTTTTTATAACCACACATTTCTCTTACCCTTTCATTACTTACTCGATCAAACCACCTCACACCACATATTGTCCTCAAACATCTCATTTCCAGCACATCCACCCTCCTCCACACAACTCTGTCTATAGCCCACGCCTTGCGACCATATAACATTGTTGGAACCACTATTCCTTCAAACATACCCATTTTTGCTTTCCAAGATAATGTTCTCGACTTCCACACATTTTTCAACGCTCCCAGAACTTTTGCCCCCTCCCCCACCCTATGATTCACTTCTGCTTTCATGGTTCCATCCGCTGCCAAATCCACTCCCAGATATCTAAAACACTTTACTTCCTCCAGTTTTTCTCCATTCAAACTTACTTCCCAATTGACTTGTCCCTCAACCCAACTGTACTTAATAACCTTGCTCTTATTCACATTTACTCTCAGCTTTCTTCTTTCACATACTTTACTAAACTCAGTCACCAGCTTCTACAGTTTCTCACCCAAATCAGCCACCAGCGTTGTATCATCAGCGAACAACAACTGACTCATTTCCCAAGCTCTCTTATCCACAACAGACTGCATACTTGCCCCTCTTTCTGAAACTCTTGCGTTCACCTCCCTAACAACCCCATCCATAAATAGATTAAACAACCATGGAGACATCTCGCACCCCTGCCACAAACCAACATTCATTGTAAACCAATCACTTTCCTCTCTTCCTACATGTACACATGCCTTACATCCTCAGTAAAAACTTTTCACTGCCAACACCTTGCCTCCCACACCATATAATCTTGATACCATCCACAGAGCATCTTTATCATCTCTATCATATGCCTTGTACAGATCCATAAATGCTACATACAAATCCATTTGCTTGTCTAAGTATTTCTCACATACATTCTTCAAAACAAACACTTGATCCAAACATCCTCTACCACTTCTGAAACCACACTGCTCTTCCCCAATCTGATGCTCTGTACATGCCTTCACCCTCTCACTCAAAACCCTCCCATATAATTTTCCAGGAATACTCAACCAACTTATACCTCTGTAATTTGAGCACTCACTTTTATCCCTTTTGCCTTTGTACAATGGCACTATGCAAGCATTCCACCAATCCTCAGGCACCTCACCATGAGCCATACATACATTAAATAACCTTACCAACCAGTCAACAATACAGTCACCCTCTTTTTTAATAAATTCCACTGCAATACTATCCAAACCTGCTGCCTTGCCGGCTTTCATCTTCCACAAAGCATTTACTACCTCTTCTCTGTTTACCAAATCATTCTCCCTAACCCTCTCACTTTGCACACCACCTCCACCAAAACACCCTATATCTGCCACTCTGTAATCAAACACATTCAACAAACCTTCAAAATACTCACTCCATCTCTTTCTCACATTACCACTACTTGTTATCGCCTCCCCATTATCCCCTTTCACTGATGTTCCCATTTGCTCCCTTGTCTTACGCACTTTATTTACCTCCTTCTAAAACATCTTTTTATTCTCCCTAAAATTTAATGATACTCTCTCACCTCAACTCTCATTTGCCCTCTTTTTCACTTCTTGCACCTTTCTCTTGACCTTCTGCCTCTTTCTTTTATACATCTCCCACTCATTTGCATTATTTCCCGGCAAAAATTGTCCAAATGTCTCTCTCTTCTCTTTCACTGATAGTCTTACTTCATCCCACCACTCATTACCCTTTCTAATCTGCCCACCTCCCATGCTTCTTATGCCACAAGCATCTTTTGTGCAAGCCATCACTGCTTCCCTAAATACATCCCATTCCTCCCCCGCTCCCCTTACGTCCTTTGTTCTCACCA
This sequence comes from Panulirus ornatus, assembly GCF_036320965.1. Classification (NCBI taxonomy): domain Eukaryota; kingdom Metazoa; phylum Arthropoda; class Malacostraca; order Decapoda; family Palinuridae; genus Panulirus; species Panulirus ornatus. The sequence goes on along the minus strand of NC_092225.1, from coordinate 77,333,059 downwards.
TTTTCCATTCTGCACTCAGTCTCTCCTGGTACTTCCTCACACAAGTCTCCTTCCCAAGTTCACTTACTCTCACCACTCTCTTCCCCCCTACATTCTCTCTTCTTTTCTGAACACCCATACAAATCTTCACCTTTGCTTCCACAGGATAATGATCAGACATCCCTGCAGTTGCATCTCTCAGCACATTAACATTCAAAGGTCTCTCTCGCGTGCCCATCAATTAACACATAATCCAATAACGCTCTCTGGCCATCTCTCCTACTTACATACGTATACTTATGCATCTCTCTCTTTTTAAACCAGGTATTCCCAATCACCAGTCCTTTTTCAGAACATAAATCTACAAGCTATTCACCATTTCCATTTACAGCACTAAACACCCCATGTACACCAATTATTCCCGTAACTGCTACATTACTCACCTTTGCATTCAAATCACCCATCACTATAACCCAGTCTCTTGCATCAAAACTACCAACACACTCACTCATCTGCTCCCAAAACACTTGCCTCTCATGATCTTCTCATGCCCATGCACATATGCACCAATAATCACTCATCTCTCTCCATCCACTTTCAGTTTTACCCATATCAATCTAGAGTTTACTTTTTTACACTCGTATCACATACTCCCACAACTCCTGTTTCAGGAGTAGTGCTACTCCTTCCCTTGCTCTTGTCCTCTCACTAACCCCTGACTTTACTCCCAAGACATTTCCAAACCACTATTCCCCTTTACCCTTTAGCTTCGTTTCACTCAGAGCCAAAACATCCAGGTTCCTTTCCTCAAACATACTACCTATCTCCTTTTTTCACATCTTGGTTACATCCACACACATTTAGACACCTCAATCTGAGCCTTTGAGGAGGATGAGCACTCCCCACATGACTCCTACCTCAATCTGAGCCTTTGAGGAGGGTGAGCACTCCCGGCATGACTCCTTCTTCTGTTTCCCCTTTTAGAAAGTTGAAATACAAGGAGGGGAAGGTGTCTAGCCCCCCGCTCCTGTCCCCTTTAGTCGCCTTCTACAACACATGAAGAATGCGTGGGAAGTATTCTTTCTCCCCATCCCCTATTATTATTTATTCATTTATATATTTATTTTGCTTTGTCGCTGTCTCCCGCGTCTGCGAGGTAGCGCAAGGAAACAGACGAAAGAAATGGCCCAACCCACCCCTAAACACATGTATATACATACACGTCCACACAAGCAAATATACATACCTATACATCCCAATGTACACATACATACACACACACAGACATATACACATATACACATGTACATAATTCAAACTGTCTGCCATTCTTTGTTCCCATCGCCACCTCGCCACACATGGGATAACATCCCCCTCCCCCCTCATGTGTGCGAGGTAGCGCTAGGAAAAGACAACAAAGGCCCCATTCGTTCACACTCATTCCCCAGCTGCCACGTAATAATGCCCAAAACCACAGCTCCCCCTCCACATCCAGGCCCCACAGAACTTTCCATGGTTTACCCCAGAGGCTTCACATGCCCTGATTCAATCCATTGACAGCACGTCAACCCCGGTATACCACATCGATCCAATTTACTCTATTCCTTGCCTGCCTTTCACCTTCCTGCATGTTTAGGCCCCGATCACTCAAAATCTTTTTCACTCCATCTTTTCACCGCCAATTTGGTCTCCCACTTCTCCTTGTTCCCTCCACCTCCGACACATATATCCTCTTTGCCAATCTTTCCTCACTCATTCTCTCCATGTGCCCAAACCATTTCAAAACACCCTCTTCTGCTCTCTCAACCACGCTCTTTTTATTTCCACACATCTCTCTTACCCTTACATTACTTACTTGATCAAACCACCTCACACCACATATTGTCCTCAAACATCTCATTTCCAGCACAACCACCCTCCTGCGCACAACTCTATCCATAGCCCACGCCTTGCAACCATACAACATTGTTGGAACCACTATTCCTTCAAACATACCCATTTTTGCTTTCCGAGATAATGTTCTTGACTTCCACGCATTCTTCAAGGCTCCCAGGATTTTCGCCCCCTCCCCCACCCTATGATTCACTTCCGCTTCCATGGTTCCATCCGCTGACAGATCCACTCCCAGATATCTAAAACACTTTACTTCCTCCAGTTTTTCTCCATTCAAACTTACCTCCCGATTGACTTGACCCTCAACCCTACTGTACCTAATAACCTTGCTCTTATTCACATTTACACTTAACTCTCTTCTTTCACACACTTTACCAAACTCAGTCACCAGCTTCTGCAGTTTCTCACATGAATCAGCCACCAGTGCTGTATCATCAACGAACAACAACTGACTCACTTCCCAAGCTCTCTCATCCCCAACAGACTGCATACTTGCCCCTCTTTCCAAAACTCTTGCATTCACCTCTCTAACAACCCCATCCATATACAAATTAAACAACCATGGAGACATCACACACCCCTGCCGCAAACCTTCATTCACGGAGAACCAATCACTTTCCTCTCTTCCTACACGTACACATGCCTGACATCCTCGAAAAAAACTTTTCACTGCTTCTAACAACTTGCTTCCCACACCATATATTCTTAATACCTTCCACAGAGCATATCTATCAACTCTATCATATGCCTTTTCCAGATCCATAAATGCTACATACAAATCCATTTGCTTTTCTAAGTATTTCTCACATACATTCTTCTAAGCAAACACGTGATCCACACATCCTCTACCACTTCTGAAACCACACTGCTCTTCCTCAATCTGATGCTCTGTACATGCCTTCACCCTCTCAATCAATACCCTCCCATATAATTTACCAGGAATACTCAACAAACTTATACCTCTGTAATTTGAGCACTCACTCTTATCCCCTTTGTCTTTGTACAATGGCACTATGCAAGCATTCCGCCAATCCTCAGGCACCTCACCATGAATCATACATACATTGAATAACCTTACCAACCAGTCAATAATACAGTCACCCCCATTTTTAATAAATTTCACTGCAATACCATCCAAACCTGCTGCCTTGCTGGCTTTCATCTTCCGCAAAGCTTTTACCACCTCTTCTCTGTTTACCAAATCATTCTCCCTAACCCTCTCACTTTGCACACCACCTCCACCAAAACACCCTATATCTGCCACTCTATCATCAAACACATTCAACAAACCTCCAAAATACTCCATCTCCTCACATCACCACTACATGTTATCACCTCCCCATTAGCCCCCTTCACTGAAGTTTCCATTTGCTCCCTTGTCTTACGCACTTTATTTACCTCCTTCCAGGACATCTTTTTATTCTCCCTAAAATTTAATGATACTCTCTCACCCCAACTCTCATTTGCTCTCTTTTTTGTCTCTTGCACCTTTCTCTTGACCTTCTGCCTCTTTCTTTTATACATCTCCCACTCATTTGCATTTTTTCCCTGCAAAAATCGTCCATATGCCTCTCTCTTCTCTTTCACTCTTTCACTAATAATCTTACTTCTTCATACCACCACTCACTACCCTTTCTAATCAACCCACCTCCCACGCTTCTCATGCCACAAGCATCTTTTGCGCAAGCCATCACTGCTTCCCTAAATACATCCCATTCCTCCCCCACTCACCTTACCTCCTTTGTTCTCACCTTTTTCCATTCTGTACTCAGTCTCTCCTGGAACTTCCTCACACAAGTCTCCTTCCCAAGCTCACTTACTCTCACCACCCTCTTCACCCCAACATTCTCTCATCTTTTCTGAAAACCCCTACAAATCTTCACCTTTGCTTCCACAAGATAATGATCAGACATCCCTGCAGTTGCACCTCTCAGAACATTAAGATCCAAAAGTCTCTCTTTCGCGCGCCTGTCAATTAATACGTAATCCAATAATGCTCTCTGGCCATATCCAATAACGCTCTCTGGCCTTCTCTCCTACTTACATATGTATACTTATGTATATCTCGCTTTTTAAACCAGGTATTCCCAATCACCAGTCCTTTTTCAGCACATAAGTCTACAAGCTCTTCACCATTTCCATTTACAACACGGAACACCCCATGTATACCAATTATTCCCTCAACTGCCACATTACTCACCTTTGCATTCAAATCACCCATCACTATAACCCAGTCTTGTGCATCAAAACCACTAACACATTATTATTATTATTTATTTATTTATTTATTTGTTTATTTTGCTTTGTCGCTGTCTCCCGCGTTTGCGTGGTAGCGCAAGGAAACAGACGAAAGAAATGGCCCAACCCACCCCCATACACATGTATATACACACACGTCCACACACGCAAATATACATACCTATACATCTCAATGTACACATATATATACACACACAGACACATACATATATACCCATGCACACAATTCACACCGTCTGCCTTTATTCATTCCCATCGCTACCTTGCCACACATGGAATACCATCCCCCTCCCCCCTCATGTGTGCGGGGTAGCGCTAGGAAAAGACAACAAAGGCCTCATTTGTTCACACTCAGTCTCTAGCTGTCATGCAATAATGCCCGAAACCACAGCTCCCTTTCCACATCCAGGCCCCACACAGCTTTCCATGGTTTACCCCAGACGCTTCACATGCCCTGATTCAATCCACTGACAGCACGTCAACCCCGGTATACCACATCGATCCAATTCACTCTATTCCTTGCCCGCCTTTCACCCTCCTGCATGTTCAGGCCCCGATCACTCAAAATCTTTTTCACTCCATCTTTCCACCTCCCATACATTAAATAACCTTACCAACCAGTCAATAATCCAGTCACCCCCTTTTTTAATAAATCCCGCATATGATAGAGTTGATAGAGATGCTCTGTGGAAGGTATTAAGAATATATGGTGTGGGAGGCAAGTTGTTAGAAGCAGTGAAAAGTTTTTATCGAGGATGTAAGGCATGTGTACGTGTAGGAAGAGAGGAAAGTGATTGGTTCTCAGTGAATGTAGGTTTGCGGCAGGGGTGTGTGATGTCTCCATGGTTGTTTAATTTGTTTATGGATGGGGTTGTAAGGGAGGTAAATGCAAGAGTCCTGGAAAGAGGGGCAAGTATGAAGTCTGTTGGGGATGAGAGAGCTTGGGAAGTGAGTCAATTGTTGTTCGCTGATGATACAGCGCTGGTGGCTGATTCATGTGAGAAACTGCAGAAGCTGGTGACTGAGTTTGGTAAAGTGTGTGGAAGAAGAAAGTTGAGAGTAAATGTGAATAAGAGCAAGGTTATTAGGTACAGTAGGGGTGAGGGTCAAGTCAATTGGGAGGTGAGTTTGAATGGAGAAAAACTGGAGGAAGTGAAGTGTTTTAGATATCTGGGAGTGGATCTGTCAGCGGATGGAACCATGGAAGCGGAAGTGGATCATAGGGTGGGGGAGGGGGCGAAAATTTTGGGAGCCTTGAAAAATGTGTGGAAGTCGAGAACATTATCTCGGAAAGCAAAAATGGGTATGTTTGAGGGAATAGTGGTTCCAACAATGCTGTATGGTTGCGAGGCGTGGGCTATGGATAGAGATGTGCGCAGGAGGATGGATGTGCTGGAAATGAGATGTTTGAGGACAATGTGTGGTGTGAGGTGGTTTGATCGAGTAAGTAACGTAAGGGTAAGAGAGATGTGTGGAAATAAAAAGAGCGTGGTTGAGAGAGCAGAAGAGGGTGTTTTGAAATGGTTTGGGCACATGGAGAGAATGAGTGAGGAGAGATTGACCAAGAGGATATATGTGTCGGAGGTGGAGGGAACGAGGAGAAGAGGGAGACCAAATTGGAGGTTTGACACACGATTTGCACTGACAGGCCCTGATATGCCAGGTAGATCAAAATGCACAAACTCAAAATACTCATCTCTCAATCACCATTGTTATCACTCCCGATTAGCCCTGTTACTGAAGTTTCCATGTGACCTGGTTACGCACTTTATTACCTTCGAGGAATCTTTATTTCCGTGAAATTGAATGATACTCTCTACCCCATGTATTGGTGGCTTTTTGTGTCTCTTGCTTCGTCTTTTGCCTTGCTGCCTCTTTCTTTAAATCCGAACTGCAAAGTTTTACATCAAAAAAATGCATAATGCTAATCTTTTTTCACTCTTTCACTAATAATTTACTTTATACTCAGATGATAGCCCTTTCTATCAACCAAGCTTTACCAATTAGTGTGGCATGTTCAAAGCATCTTTGCGAAGTCTATCACTGCTCTAAATACATCCGTTCGCGACAGCTTACTATGTTGTTCTCACTTTTTCATCTGTGCCAGGTTTCGTGAACTTCGCTTCTACATTGTTATTGGGTTCCAAGCTCATGAGTCACGCAGACTCTTTGCAGGCCAACTTCCATCTGTTGGAAAACACAATATTCAGCTTGCTTACAGTATGATCAGCATCCCTGCAGTTGCACTGTCAGACATTAAGATGCAGAAAAGGCGTCTTTTCGCGTCGCTGTCAAAATTAACGTAAGCCATAATCTTCTGGCCATAATACCAATAGCTCTAGGACGTAGTCTCCTATACGTGGTATCTTATGTATCTCGCTTTTTAACCAGGTATTCATGCACCAGTTTTTGCAAGTAAGTCTAGCAAGCTTTCACATTTTTAAACACGGAACACCCTGTACCGAATTATTCCTAACTGCGACATTACTCTTGCATTAAAGTGCACCAAATATGGAGTCTTGTATAAAATCGTAAGCACATATTATTATTATTCTATTATTATATTGGTTATTTGATTGTCGGCTTCCACAGTGTTGGTGTAGCGCAAGGAAACAGGACTGAAAGAAATGGCCCACCCACCAGTATGATCGAAATGAATGTTGAGACAAGTGTGGAGGTTATACGATAACCTATAACTCAATGTACAGATTATGTACAAACAGAAATACATGTTAGACCCATGCAAAGTTTAACGTCTGCCTTTGCATTCCATCGTAATCGATATATATATATATATATATATATATATATATATATATATATATATATATATATATATATTTTTTTTTTTTCATACTATTCGCCATTTCCCACATTAGCGAGGTAGTGTTAAGAACAGAGGACTGGACCTTTGAGAGAATATCCTCACCTAGCCCCCTTCTCTGTCCCTTCTTTTGGAAAATTAAAAAAAAACTAGAGGGGAGGATTTCCAGCCTCCCGCTCCCTTCCCTTTTAGTTGCCTTCTACGACACGCAGGGAATACGTGGGAAGTATTCTTTCTCCCCTATCCCCAGGTATTAAGAATATATGGTGTGGGAGGCAAGTTGTTAGAAGCAGTGAAAAGTTTTTATCAAGGATGTAAGGCATGTGTACGTGTAGGAAGAGAGGAAAGTGATTGGTTCTCAGTGAATGTAGGTTTGCGGCAGGGGTGTGTGATGTCTCCATGGTTGTTTAATTTGTTTATGGATGTTTAATTTGTTAGGGAGGTGAATGCAAGAGTTTTGGAAAGAGGGGCAAGTATGAAGTCTGTTGGGGATGAGAGAGCTTGGGAAGTGAGTCAGTTGTTATTCGCTGATGATACAGCGCTGGTGGCTGATTCATGTGAGAAACTGCAGAAGCTGGTGACTGAATTTGGTAAAGTGTGTGAAAGAAGAAAGTTAAGAGTAAATGTGAATAAGAGCAAGGTAATTAGGTACAGTAGGGTTGAGGGTCAAGTCAATTGGGAGGTAAGTTTGAATGGAGAAAAACTGGAGGAAGTAAAGTGTTTTAGATATCTGGGAGTGGATCTGGCAGCGGATGGAACCATGGAAGCGGAAGTGGATCATAGGGTGGGGGAGGGGGCGAAAATCCTGGGAGCCTTGAAGAATGTGTGGAAGTCGAGAACATTATCTCGGAAAGCAAAAATGGGTATGTTTGAAGGAACAGTGGTTCTAACAATGTTGTATGGTTGCGAGGCGTGGGCTATGGATAGAGTTGTGCGCAGGAGGATGGATGTGCTGGAAATGAGATGTTGGAGGACAGTGTGTGGTGTGAGGTGGTTTGATCGAGTAAGTAACGTAAGGGTAAGAGAGATGTGTGGAAATAAAATGAGCGTGGTTGAGAGAGCAGAAGAGGGTGTTTTGAAATGGTTTGGGCACATGGAGAGAATGAGTGAGGAAAGATTGACCAAGAGGATATATGTGTCGGAGGTGGAGGGAACGAGGAGAAGTGGGAGACCAAATTGGAGGTGGAAAGATGGAGTGAAAAAGATTTTGTGTGATCGGGGCCTGAACATGCAGGAGGGTGAAAGGAGGGCAAGGAATAGAGTGAATTGGATCGATGTGGTATACCGGGGTTGACGTGCTGTCAGTGGATTGAATCAGGGCATGTGAAGCATCTGGGGTAAACCATGGAAAGCTGTGTAGGTATGTATATTTGCGTGTGTGGACGTATGTATATACATGTGTATGGGGGTGGGTTGGGCCATTTCTTTCGTCTGTTTCCTTGCGCTATCTCGCAAACGCGGGAGACAGCGACAAAGCAAAAAAAAAACATATATATGCGGGAAGCTGCGATCATGTGTAATAAATAGAAATAGAATATATACATAATTTTTTTTCTATTACACTTGTTTGATGTTTCCTGCTTCAGCGAGGTAGCACCAGGGAACAGATGAAAAATGGCCCATCCACTCATATACACACATATATATATATATATATATATATACATAAATGCCCATACGTACACATATACCCACATATACATATCAACATATACAGATATATACATACCCAGACATACACACATATATATTCCTATGAGTCCACAGGGAAAATGAAACACGAAAAGTTCCCAAGTGCACTTTCGTGTAATAATCACATCAACAGGGGAGACACAAGAGAGAAATATAACAGTCAGTTGATATACATCGAAGAGACGAACCTAGGACACCATTTGGTAAACATGTGATTGTCCTAGCTTCGTCCTGCAATCTAATGTCTTTCATTAGATTGCAGTTGCATAGTGGCTCTTAAGGGTTAAATTCTGTTTGAATGTCTGTCACTTACCTTAAAGTTTATTTCTATTTACATGGGGTGAAACAAATATGTACATAGTTTGAGTAACTTTGCACTCTCAAGTTCCATAGAGGATTAAATTCTCTAGAAATGTCTGTCAGTCACCCTGAAATCAGTTTCCATTCCCACAGGGAGGATCAGTTGTGTACATCCTTTCAGTTTCCTTACACATACGTCCTTAGTGTATGATTGCAAGAGTGAACGTAGTATTCCAGTCATTGTATTGACTAAGATTTTCATCTGCACATTTTGTACACACAGAAAAACCTGTTGTACCTGGTCAGAAATCTTTCTTTTGGAATCATAGTCTAAAATCCTCATAACTTTAAAAGATTTTCTCATTGTTTATTTTCATTTCTTATGCTTGTGTCCTCAGCCATAATACCACAATCATCTTCTCAGACTTAAACTCTGCTAGAAATTATACAGTCCAGAAAGGAAAGGAAAATATATTGTTACACTTGCCATGCTTTACATTTTCAAAACTGGACAAATAATTTTGACATTTTCGTAGGTCTTGCCATATACTGTTATTCCTGCTCTGCATATTTGGCAATGACACTACACAAAATCGGGAAGCTATTGGGTACAACTGAAGTGGTGAAGGAATTTTTCATAATAGAATTACCAGATACAGTACTTTCATATTCCCTTTTTTTTCTGTCTGGCATATTGAAAACTCTCTTGTGTTTGTTTGATGTTCATGAATATTAGAAGTTTTGTCTTCTACCACTCCTGAGGCCACATTGTTCCTACCTAGTCTGATGCTCTCTGGCCCAACATACCAGTTGCACTCAACAGACTTACATTAAGCCAGCATTAAGGCTCATGTTATCTGGTGGTGTTTATATTTGCTTTTGATGAGATTCATAGTGCATTTCCATCACTTCAACAGACACTTGTAATAAAATCTTATATATTTTGAAAAAGCTGACTAAATTATTTAATAATGGTAACAAATGCTGCAGGTGGGTACCATAGATTTATAGGGTGTCCTCGATATACTTCAGGGTTACATTCCAGAAGAACATGACATAGTGAAACGACATATAAAGGAGATTTTATTTTCCCATAAGGAATACAGGTTGAGTATCCCCTGTCTGAAATGCCTGGGACCAGAAGTGTTTCAGATTTTGGAATATTTGCGTGTACATAATGAGTTATGGAAAGTATCTTGTATGGAAACAGACGCGTTAGAGCTGAGACATACCTCACTGTTTTGACAGCTTCCTTTGGAGATACCAATTCCAGTATTCAGCAGGGCCATATTCCTTAGCAAGTAATGGTTTCCCGATTGGACGCCATGGCATGTAGCTCTCTGATTGGATCACTTGTCATGCTACCTCTACTTGTTCACAGCGATCTCCACTGCCTAAAGCGACCAGCAGGTGAACCCAGACCTTTTGTTAACATTGTCTTTGGTAGCGGTGTAAGCCGCTTCTAATGTCTTTCTTATTTGTTTGCATAGGCCCTTGTGCAATATTCTTGCCTCGTCCCACTACATGGATTTGCAGCAATGAGTTCTCCTATTTACATCATGCTGAGCTTGTTGCTGCAAATCTATTTAGTGAATGAGGTGAGAATACTGCATGAGGGCCTAAGCACTCAAATAGACTTTAGAAGTTGCTTACATCGCAATCAAAGACAATGTTAACACAAGATTTGGTTTCATCTGTCGGTCACGTCAGGCAGTGGAGATCTCTGTGAGTGAGTGGAGGTAGCAGGACAAGCAATCCGTTCAGAGAGTGACATGCCAAGGAGTCCGACAGGGTGACCATCCCTTGCTGAGGAATATGGCCCTGCTGAATGCTGGAATCAGTATCTCATGAGGAAGACCGTCCAACAGTCGAAGTGTTGAAGTATGTCTCACCTCTCTCCTGTTTTTTTCCATACCATCCTGTTTTCCACATTAATCATGATGGATAATAGATAGATAGATATCTTGGGGATGGGACCCAAGTCTAAACACAAAATCCATCTATGTTTCTTATACACCTCATACACATAGCCTGAAGGTAATTTATTCAATATTTTTTATGATTTAGTGCATGAAACAAAGTTTGTGTAACATGAACCATCAGAAAGCTAAGGTGTCACAACCTCAGCTTTTTTAAATATTTCCTCCAGAGTTATTTGCCTCATTAACAATGGTTTTTGCCTTAGAAATATCTCTTTGATTATATTAACTGACATGATTTCTTGTTCTGTTATGAATGCACACTGCTCCAGTCCTTCAATTAGTCCATCACACATTTTCATCATGTTGTCTATAAGCACTTTTTCTGCAGTGTTAGCAAAATCATCATCAATGTTTCTTATCACAATCACCTTGATTCATGACCATTTTAGTTCATTAACTCTTGGTCAGTGAATGAATAACTGGAGCCTCATTATCTAAAGGCTTTTTTGATATTTTCAACAATATCTTTGTACCACAGAGCAGAGAATAAGATAAAAACACAGTGATTAATGTATGTAGATCTGATGGTGATGATGGTTTGTAACAAACTTGTGCCAAAAGAGCATCAGAGCCCAACATGGGCAAGTCAGCTCAGGTGTGGAATTTTCCACTTGTAACATCATTTTACTGCTCAAAAAGTTTTGGATTTTGGAGCATTTCGGATTCCAGATTTTCAGATTAGGGATGCTCAACCTGTACTGCAATTAGCATGAGATACGTTCTTGACACGTGTCCAGCACCACCCAACTTACATATATGTACCTGAAACCCATAACAAATGTATATATGTAACTCACAAACAATAATAAGGAATGAAAAAAAAGACATGTTTTATTATTCTTACCTTAGAAATGGACTGATTGAGCTTACCATAATCTTGACGATAGTATACATAATGGTCGAAGGTAAGCTAAATTGGAGGAAAATAATGACAGCCATTTCTACTTTGCTTTATCATGTCAACTCTCAATGTTACGATTAACACTACTACGATGCCTTTTGCAAACTCTAGACCACCTAGTAATGGCACTAGATTTCCCACTCATGGGCGTAAGATTTTAGGGATATAACATGATGCAGTATATTAAGGCATGGAGCACTTACTATAACATCCACTATGTTGCAGAGACACTGGATGGGAAAAAGTTGAAGGTAGAGATAATGCATGATTTTTAACACACTTGAGAAACCATTCTCACACACCCAGCAAAACATTGGAGGTTTAGGTTATATTGATTGCTTCTGTTGGAAGACAGTGTTAGTGTGGAACTGCTTGATGTATAATAGTTTTGTATCCCCAATAAGTGACATTCTGTATGCGAAAAGAAGTATGTTGGAGCAATGGATTGTAGGAACCTTTTTTTTTTTTAAGTTTAGAATCTAAGTTACAACCCAGTAATGAGTGATTTAGACCTAAGGTTCAAGTCTGATGAAGGAGGCCTGGCCTAATTTTATGTTTGCCATTTTATACCTGCCCTATAATTCCACCCTTAATTTTCGAGACAAAAAATTAAGCACCAAAATTCGATGCGTAGACATAATTTGTGGTATATAATTTGCAGTCACTTTTGTCCCCCATGTCTCTATCCAGTGGCTTTATACAGACATTCTGGTAATCTTCAGGTACCTTGCCATAATCCATACATACAATGAAATTGCTAACTAACCAGTCAACAGTACAATCACCCCCTTAAGAAATTCAGTTGCAGTACCATGCATTTTAGCTGACTTGCTGCACTTTCAGTTAGCATTCCAAAACATCCCTGTATCTGCCACCCTCCCATTGAACACATTCAACAGTCTTTCAGAGTACTCATTCCATCTGGTTTTCACCTCATCTTTGCCTGTTACGACTTGTCCATCTGCCCCCTTCACTGTGCTCCCTTTTATTCTCTTGTTCTGCTCACAACATGAACTTCTTCCCAAAACATTTTCTTATTCTCCTTGAAGTTTTCTGATAATCACTCGCACCAAATTTAATTTTTTTTCTTTTTCAGCCCCTAAACTTACCTCATGACCTTCTGTTACTTTCTCTTGTACATTTCCCGGTTACTCACATTTCTTCCCCGCAGATAATGCCCATACACCTCTCTTATCTTTATCATTGATAATTTAACTTCCTTATCACTATTCCTTCTCATTTGCCCACCTCCCACCTTCTGTATCACACACACTTCTCTCACACATATAAATTGGCTTCCTCAAATACCTCATATTCCACATCCACTTCCTTTATTTCATTTACTTTCACCTTTTGCCCTTCTTCAATAAGTCTCTTGGTATCTCTTCACTGAAGCATCTGTACCAAGCTCATTCACTGTCACACCCACACCATTTCATCCTTTACTAAAGCCTCTACAAACTTGCAGTTGGCTATCATTTAGAGCATGTTCCAGTAAAGCCTTCTTACTTTATATATGGAACCATGGAAGTGGAATTAAGTCACAGGGTGGGAGCGGGGGCGAAGTTTCTGGGAGCGATGAAGAATGTGTGGAAGGAGAGATTGTTATCTCAGAGAGTAAAAATGGGTATGTTTGAAGGAATAGTACCTCCAACAATGTTATATGGTTGTGATGCATGGGCTGTAGATAGGGTTGCACAGAGAAGGGTAGATGTGTTGGAAATAAAATGTTTGAGGACAATATGTGGTGTGAGGTGGTTTGATCAAGTAATTAATGAAAGGGTGAGAGAGATTTATGGAAACAAAAAGAGTGTGGTTGAGAGAGCAGAAGAGGTTGTGTTAGAATGGTTTGGACACACGGAGAGAATGAGTGAGGAAAAGTTGACAAAGAGGATGTGTGTTGGAGGTGGAGAGAACAGGGAGAAGTGGCAGACCAAATTGGAGGTGGAAGGATGGAGTGAAAAAGATTTTGAGCAATCAGGGCCTGAACACACACAGAGGTGTACAAGAAATAGGGTGAATTGGAACAATGTGGTATATCGGAGTTGACGTACTGTCGGTGGACTGAACCAGGGTAAACCGTGGAAAGGTCTGTGGGGCCTGGATGTGAAAAGGGAGCTGTGGTTTGGGTGCATTACACATGACAGCTAGAGGCTGTGTGTGAATGAACGTGGCCTTTTCTTTTCTCTTTTCCTGGCACTACCTCGCTGAAGTGGGAGGCAGCGATGCTGTTTCTTGTGGGGTGGGGTGGTGACGAATAGATGAAGGCAAGCAAGTATGAATATGTACATGTGTATAGATGTATATGTCTGTGTATGTGTATGTATATGTCTATATGCTGATGTGTGTATATGTGCATATATGGGCATTTGAGGTATATATACGTGTATATGAGTGGATGGGCCATTCTTCGTCTGTTTCCTGGTGATGCTGGAAACAGCGATTGTGTATAATAATAAAAAGATGATTATATATTTTTTTGTTATACTTGATCTCTCTTTCCCACGCCAGGGAGGTAGCACCAGGGAACATGAAAAATGACCCATCCACTCATATACACATATATATACATAAACACCCATACACACATATGCATACATATACATATCAACATATACACATACAGAGACATATAGATATATACACACACATACATATCCATACTTGCTTGCCTTCATCCATTCTTGGTGTTAACCCGCTCTACAGGAAACAGCATTGCTACCCCATGCTTCAGTGAGGAAGTGCTAGGACAACAGACAAAAAAGACCACAAGAAAGACCACATTTGTTCACACTCAGTCTCAAGCTGTGGTGTCATGCACCAGAACCACAGCTCCCTATCCACATCCAAGTTCCACAGACCTTTCCATGTTTTACCCCAAATGTTTCACATCCCCTGGTTCAGTCACTGACAGCATGTTGACCCCGGTATACCACCCTGTTCCAATGCACTCTATTCCTTACATGCCTTTCACCCTCCTGTATGTTCAAGCCCCAATCACTCAAAATCTTTTTCTCTCCATCTTTCCACCTCTAATTTGGTCTCCCACTTCTCCTTTTTCCCTCCACCTCTGACACATATATCCTCTTTGTCAATCTTTCCTGATTCATTCTCTCCATATGTCCCAACCATTTCAGCACACCCATTTCTGCTCTCTCAACCACACTTTTTTTATTTCCACACACCTCTCTTACCCTTACTTACTCGATCAAAGCACCTCACACCACATATTGTCCTCAAACATCTCATTTCCAACACATCCACCCTCCTCCACACAACCCTATCTATAGCCCATGCCTTGCAACCATATGATATTGTTGGAATTACTATTCCTTGAAACATACCCATTTTGCTCTTTGACATAACGTTCTCTTCTACACATTCTTCATTGCTCCCAAAACCTTCGCCCCCTCTCCCACCCTGTGACTCACTTCTACTTCCATGATTCCATTTGCTGTTCAGTCCACTCTCAGATATCTAAAACACTTTACTTCCTCCAATATTTATCCATTCAAACTTTCATCCCAATTTACTTGTCCCTTCAACCCAACTTAACCCAATAACCTTGCTCTTATTCACATTTACTCTCAACTTTTTCCTTTCAGTCACCTACTTATGCAGGTTTCTCACTCAAATCAGCCACTAGAGCTGTATCATTGGTGAACAACTGATTCTATTCCCTGGCGCTCTTGTCCCCAACAGACTGTATATTTGCCCCTCTCTCTAAAACTCTTGCATTTACCTCCCTAACCACCCCATCCATAAACATATCAAACTACCATGGAGACATCACACACCCCTGCCACAAACCAACCTTCACTGGGAACCAATCCCTCTCCTTTCTTCCTACTCACACACATGCCTCACATCCTTGGTAAAAACTTTTCACTGCTTCTAGCAGCTTACCTCCCACACCATATACTCTTTAAGACTTTCCACAAAGCATCTCTGTCAACCATATCATATTCCTTCTCTAGATCCATAAATGCTACAGACAAATCCATGTGATAAGTATTGCTCACATACATTCTTCAAAGTAAACACCTGATCCAAATGTGTATGAGTTGGAAGAGAGGAAAGTGATCGGTCCCTAGTGAATGTTGGTCTGCGGCAGGGATGTGTGATGTCCCCATGGTTGTTTAATTTGTTTATGGATAGGGTGGTTAGGAAGATAAATGCAAGACTTTTGGAGAGGGGCGAGTATGCAGCCTGTTGGGAATGAGAGGGCCTGGGAAGTGACTCATTTGTTGTTTGCTGATGATACAGTTCTAGTGGCTGATTCAAGTGAGAAACAGCAGAAGTTGGGGGCTGAGAAGAGGGTGTGTTGAAATGGTTTGGACATATGGAATGAATGAGGAAAGATTGACAATGAGGATATATATGTCAGAGGTGAAGGGAACAAGGTTGTCTATGTGCTGTCAATGGACTGAAGCAGGGCATGTGAAACGTCTTGTGTAAACCATGGAAAGATCTGTGGGGCCTGGATGTGGATATGGAGCTGAGGTTTCTGTGCATTACACATGACAGCGAGAGACTGAAGATGAACGAATGTGTTTTTTGTCTGTTTTCCTGGGGCTACCTCGCTAAAACAAGGGGTGGCGATGCGATCGTCAAAGACATTCAACAAACCTTCAAAATACTTACGCCATCTCCTCACTTCACCACTACTTGTTATTACTTCCCCATTAGCCCCCATCACCGATGTTAACATTTGTTCTCTTGTCTTATGCACTTTATTTTCATCCTTCCAGAACATCTTTTTATTCCTTAAAATTTAATGATACCCTCTCACTCCAACTCTCATTTGCCCTCTTTTTCATCTCTTGCACCTTCCTCTTGACCTCCTGCCTATTTCTTTTATACATCTCCCAGTCATTTGCATACTTCCCTGCAAAAATCATCCAAATGCCTCTCTCTTCTCTTTCACTAACAATCTTATTTCAACATATACATACACAGACATATACATATATACACATGTATATATTCATACTTGCTGCCTTCATCCATTCCTGTCACCAACCTGCCACACATGAAATAGCAAAAAAAGGCCACATTCGTTCACACTCAGCCTCTTGCTGTCATGTGTAATGCACCATAACTATAGCACCCTTTCCACATCCAGGCCCCACAAAACTTTCCATGGTTTACCCTAGATGCTTTACATGCAGTTACAGTCCATTGACAGTTTGTCCACCCCAGTATACCACATCTTTCCAATCCACTCTATTCCTTGCACGTCTTTCACCCTCCTGTATGTTCAAGCCCTGATCGCTCAAAATCTTTTTCACTCCATCCTTCCACTTCCAGTTTGGTCTCCCGCTTCTTCTTGTTCCCTCTATCTTTAAGACATATAACCTCTTTGTCAATCTTTCCTCACTCATTCTCTCCATTTGACCAAACCATTCCAATACACTCTCTTCTGCTCTCTCAACCACACTCTTTTTATTACCACACATCTCTCTTACCCTTTCATTACTTACTCGATCAAACCACCTCACACCACACATTGTCCTCAAACATTTCATTTACAACACATCCACCCTCCTTCATACAACGCTATGTATAGCCCATGCCTCACAACCATATAACATTGTTGGAACCACTATTCCTTGAAACATACCCATTTTTACTCTCCGAGATAACGTGTCACCTTCCACACATTCTTCAACACTCCCAGAAACGCCCCCCCATGACTCAGTTCCACTGCTATGGTTCCATCCGCTGCTAAATCCACTCCCAGATATCTAAAACACTTCACTTTCTCCAGTTTTTCTTCATTCAAACTTACCTCCCAATTAACTTGTCCCTCCACCATGCTAAACCTAATAACCTTGCTCTTATTCACATTTACTCTTAACTTTCTCCTTTCACACACTTCACCAAACTCAGTCCCCAACCTCTGCAGTTTGTCACCCGAATCAGCCACCAGTGCTGTATCATCAGCGAACAGCTGCCTCACTTCTCAAGCCCTCTCATCCACAACAGACTGCATATATCCCTGGGGATAGTGGAGAAGGAATACTTCCCACATATTCCCCGTGTTGTAGAAGGCAACTAAAGTGGGTGGGAGCAGGGGGCTGGAAATCCCCCCTCCTTGTACTTAAATTTCTAAGATGGGTAACAGAAAAAGGAGTCAAGCGGGGAGTACTCATCCTCCTCAAAGGCTCAGATTTGGGTGTTTGAGTATGTGCGGATATAACCAAGATGAGAAAAAAAGAGAGATAGGTAATATGTTTGAGGAAAGAATCCTGGATGCTTTGGCTCTGAGTGAAACAAAGCTCAAGGGTGAAGGGGAAGAATGGTTTGGGAAAGTCTTGGGAGAAGACAAGAGCTTAGGAAGGAGTAGCACTACTTTTGAAGCACGAGTTGTGGAAGTATGTGATACCTGGTCATGAGAAGAAAGATCATGAAAGGCAAGCGTTTTGGGAGCAGCTGAGTAAGTGTGTTAGCAGCTCCGTTGTACAAGACTGGGTTATAATGATGGGTGATTTAAATGCGAAGGTGATTAATCTGGCAGTTGAGGGTATAATTGGGGTATTCAGTTTTGTGAATGGAAATGGTGAAGAACTTATGGATTTGTGTGCTAAAAAAAGACTGGTGATTGGAAATACTTGGTTTAAATAGAGAGATTTACATAAGTATATATATATGAGTAGGAGAGACTTTTGGATGTTAATGTGCTGAGAGGGACAGCTGGAGGGATGTCTGAACACTCTTGTGGAGTAGTTGAAGATTTGTAGAGGTTTCAAAAAGGAAGAGAATTGTTGGGAGAAGAGAATGGTGAGAGTAAGTGAGCTTGGAAAGGAGACTTGTGTAAGGAAGTACCAGGAGAGATTGAGTGTAGATTGCAAAAGGTGAGGGGAAATGATGTGAGGGGAGTAGGTGAGGAATTGGATGTATTTAGGGAAGCAGTGATGGCATGTGCAAAAGATGCATGTGGCATTTGAAAGGCAGGAGGTAGGCGGATTAGAAAGGATAGTGAGTGGTGGAATGAGGAAGTAAAAATGTTAGGGAAAGAGAAAAGAGAGGCATTTGGAAGATACAGGGAAGGAGTGCAAGTGACTGGGAGATGTATAAAAGAAAGTGGCAGGAGATCAAGAGGAAGGTGCAAGGGTTGAAAAAGGGCAAATGAGAGTTCGGGTGAGAGAGCATCATTAAACTTTAGGGAGAATAAAAAGATGTTTTGAAAGGAGGTGAATAATGTGCAAAAGACAAGAGAAGAAATGGGAACATTGGTGGAGGGGGCAATGGGGAAAGTAATAACAGGTAGTGATGTAGTGTTTGATGATAGAGTGGCAGATGTAGGGTGTTTTTATCGGATGGTGTGCAAAGGGAGAGGGTCAGGGAGAATGGTTTGGTTATAAAAGAAAAGGCAGTGAAAGCCTTGTGGAAGATGAAATCCTGCAAGGCAGATTTGTGTGGTATTGCAGTTTGATTTATTACAAAAGGAGTGACTTTGTTGTTGATGAGTTGGTAAGGATATTCAATGTATGTATGGGTCATGAAGTGCCTGAGGATTGGCAGAATGCATGTATAGTGCCACTGTATAAAGGCAAAGGGGATAAAAGTGAGTGTTTAAACTGTAGAGGCATAAGTTTGTTGAATATCCCTGGAAAACTGTATGGGAGGGTATTGATTGAGAGGGTGAAGGCATGTATAGAGCATCAGATCGGGGAGGAACAGTATGGTTTCAGAAGTGGTAGATGATGTGTGGATCAGGTGCTTGCTTTGAAGAATGTGTGTGAGAAGTACTTAGAAAAACAGGTGGATTTGTATGTAGCATTTATGGATCTGGAGAAGGGATATGATAGGATGGGTAGAGATGCTTTGTGGAAGGTCTCAAGAGTATATGGTGTGGGAGGTAAGTTGTTAGAAGCAGTGAAAAGTTTTTATCAGTGATGTAAGGCATGTGTATGAGTAGGAAGAGAGGAGAGTGACTGGTTCCCAGTGAAGGTTGGTCTGCAGCAGAGGTGTGTGAGGTCTCCATGGTTGATTTGTTTATGTAGGGGGTGGTTAGGGAGGTAAGTGCAAGAGTTTTGGAGAGAGGGGTGAGTATACAGTCTATTGGGGATAGTGCCTGGGAAGTGAGTCAGTTGCTCTTTGCTGATGATGCAACACTGATGGCTGGTGCAAGTGAGAAACTGCAGAACTTGGTAACTGAGGTTGTAAATGGGTATGAAAGGAGAAAGTTGATAGTAAATATGAATAAGAGTAAGGTTAATAGGGTCAGTAGGGTTGAGGGACAAGTTAATTGGGATGTAAGTTTGAATGGGTAAAGGTTGGAGGAAGTAAAGTGTTTTAGATATCTGGGAGTGGACTTGACAGTGAATGGAACAATGGAAGCAAAAGTGAGTCACAGGGTGGGGGAGGGGACGAAGATTCTAGGAGCAATGAATAATGTGTAGAACGAGAGAACGTTATCTCAGAGAGCAAGAATGGATATGATTGAAGGAATGGTAGTTCCAAGAATATTATATGGTTTCAAGGCATGGGCTGTAAAAAGGGTTGTATGGAGTAGGGTGGATGTGTTGGAGATTTAGTGCTTAAGCACAATGTGTGAAGTGAGGTGGTTTGCTTGAGTAAGTAATGAAAGGGTAAGAGATGAGTGGTAATAGAGTGTGGTTGAGAGAGCAGAAGCGGGTGTGTTGAAATTGTTTGGACTACGGAAAGAATAAGTGAGGAAAGGTTGAGAAAGAGAAAATATATGTCAAGAGTTGAAAGGAACTGGGAGAAGTGGGAGACCAAATTTGAGGTGGAAGGATGGATTGAAAGAGATTTTGAGTGATTGTAGCCTGAACATACAGGAGGGTGAGAGGCGTGTAAGGAATAGAGTGAATTGGAACAATTAGGTATACCGGGGTCGTTGTGCTGTCAATAGACTGAACCAGGGCATGTGAAATGTCTGGAGTAAACCACAGAAAGGTCTGTGTGGCCTGGATATGGATAGGGAGCTGTGGTTTTGGTGCATTACACATGACAGCTAGAGACTAAGTGTGAACAAATGTGGCTTTTTTGACTGTTTTGCTGGCAATACCTTGCTGAAGTGGGGGGTGACGATACTGTTCTTTGTTAGGTGGGGTGATGCCAAGATATGATTGAAGGTAAGCAAGTATGAATATGTACATATATATTTATGTATATGTGTGTATGTTATCCCGGGGGATAGGGGAGAAAGAATACTTCCCATGTATTCCCTGCGTGTTGTAGAAGGCGACTAAAAGGGGAGGGAGCGGGGGGCTGGAAATCCTCCCCTCTTGTTTTTGTTTTTTTTCCAAAAGAAGGAACAGAGAAGGGGGCCAGGTGAGGGTATTCCCTCAAAGGTCCAGTCCTCTGTTCTTAACACTACCTCGCTAATGCGGGAAATGGCGAATAGTATGAAAGATGTGTGTATGTGTATGTATATGTATGTATATGTTGATATGTAAGTGTATGGGCATTTATGTATATATATGTGCATAGGAGTGGATGGGTCATTCTTCATTTGTTTCCTGGCACCACCTCGCTGACTTGGGAAGCAGCAATGAAGTATTATGAATATGAATAATATATGCTTTATTCATGAATGAGACTCCACATTAAGGATAGGCTTTAATTGAAATACATAGAAGTTAATGAAAAGGGGAAAATGAAGAGACTGGGGAAAGTATTTAAGAATTTTGCAGGAAGTGAAAAAATACCTGTTTCTTAAAATGTGCTAGATCATAGTTATTGGGAAAGACATTAGAGGGTAGAGAATTTAAAGCTTTGTGGTGTATGGAAAGGAACAATTATCAAAAAGGCCCACCTTTGTGTTGCCAATGGCCACACAATCAAGTATTGAATGGTCTAGCTGGTGGTGAGGATGCAAAAGCAGCTAGCTCTCTGGAGTGAAAACCAAAGTTATCCTTACCCATGTGAGGTGTTTGGTTTCAAGAATTTATGAGATAAAAAATCTAGAGAAGCAAAAGGAATTGTGTGTTCCATTTATGGATCTAGAGAAATCTTATGGTAGTGTTGATAGAGAAGCTGTGTGGAAGTTGTTCTGAATATATGCAGGAGGAGGAAAGCTGCCAGAAACAGTGAGGATTTTTTATCGAGTAAGGCATGTGTATGAGAAAGAATAAAGAAGCGTGAGTGGTAGTAGGTGATGATGGATCTGTGGCAGGGATATGTGATGCCTCCATGGTTGTTTAATCTACTTATAGATGGGGGTAATGAGGCAGGTGTATAGAAGCATCTCGGAGAGAGTGTTAGAACTGCGGTCGGTTGGGGATTGGAGGGCTTGAGAGGTGAGTGAGTTACTGTTTTTTGATGACTTGGTACTGAGGTTAGATTTGAGTGAGAAACTGCTGTAGCTAGTTCTAAATTTGGAAGGGCATGTGGAAGGAGGAAGTTGAGAGTAAATGTTGATAAAATCAAGGATTTTTAGTTTAGCAGTGGAGAGCAATAGGATGGTTGGAAGTGGAGTCTTTTAAATACATGGGAGTGGTTATAGCAGCAAAGGGAACCATGGTAGTTGAAGTGAGCTATAAGATGGGTGAGGGGATTAAGATCCTGGCTGTTCTGAATAATGTGTTGAAAGAGAGGACACTGACTGTTTGGACAAAGATTTGTATGTTTGATAGTATAGTAGCCCCAATGATGGATGGGTATGAAGCTTGGGCCCCATATAAAAAAAGTACGTAATAGGGCACATGTGTTGGAAATTTAATGTTTGTGGATTTCATTTGTGGTGAGGATGGTAGATCAAATGAGAAATGATGGGGATAAGAGAGGTGTGGTAGTAACATCAGTATTAAGAGAAAGCTGAAGAGATTGTGCTGAAATGGTTTGGACAGTTGGATAGGATGAGTAAGGAGGATATGAGTAAGAGGGTATACACATCAGAAGTGAAGGGGAACAAGGAAAAGGTAGAAATGGGGAGGAGGTAGAAGGATGGAGTGAAAGATGCTTTTAGATATTGGAGCCTTATTATGCTGGAGTGTGAGGCATGCTTGGGTTAGGGCAAATTGGAGCAATGTTGTATACAGAGGTCAGTACACTGTTATTGGGCTGACCCTGTGGATATGAAGCAGTTGAGGGAAACCATAGAAAGGTCTATTGGGCGTGGTTATGAATTGGGGCCTGTGGTTACAGTGAATTATATGTGACAGCTGAAACGTAGACGTAAGCAAATGAAGCTGTTCTTCATTTGTTCATGGTGTTACTTTCATGTTTTGGCTAATTATAAACAAAGATGAAAAAATTTATATATGAGAAAAATCAAGGTATAAATCAAAATGAATTCTACAGCAGAGAGAATACCATAATTTTGAAAGTCTGGCTGAGTTCTATATTTTATGTTTAAAAAAAAGAATTATATGTATGCCTCAGTACAATCATTTTATTCCTTTGGTATAAATATTACAAAGTTAACTAGATTGTTATTGTAAAACTGTTGAATCATAGATGTTGTCAGACTTTATATTATATATTATATTGATATCATAGATGTTATATGTTTCAGTGGAGTGGATATCATAGAAAATGCATTTTCTTTTCTCTTCCTTCGCATAGGTGATCAGAAGACAGTGTGCATTTAAGTTGTTTCATAGCTTTAAGTGCACCTTGAAGGAAAACTTTGACTTAAGAGGGGTTACAATCCTGGACAACTTATTGCACATCAAAAACATTGTAAATCAAACCATTGAAACCCTTGTTATAAGAGAGATTATGTATTTGACCAAATTTTTCTCAGTGTTTTTTGATTGGTTGGACTATACTGAAACAAGTAAGCTTACCAGCTATATACAGTAATACAGTGTCATGATATAATTTAGGCGATTCTTTTTCATTCTCTTGTACTTGTTTACTGTTTCCCCTGATAGCAAGGTTACACCAGGAACAGATGAAGAATAGGCTTTGCCTGCTCACATCCATTCTTTATCTGTCATATATAATGCACCAAAGCTACAGCCCCCTATCCACAACCAGGCCTCTCAGCCCTTCTGTGGTTTTCCTCAGCTTCTTCATATGCCCAGGTTCAGTCCATTGACAGGACATCACTCTCTCCTGTGCATGCCTTTCACATTCCTGCATGTCCAGGCCTCAGGCACTCAAAATCTTTTCTCTCCATTGTTCCATTTCCCTTCTCCTTGTCCCCTCTACTTCTGACACATTTGTCCTTTTTATCAACCTATTCTCATTCATTCTCTCCATAAGTCCAAACCATTTCAACACACCCTCTCCAGCTTTCTCAGCCATCCACTTCATTTGCCACACTTCCTTCTTACCCCATCATTACTTACCTGATCAACTCTGTTCACAGCACATGTCCTCAGACATTTCATTTTCCAACACATTCACCCTCCCTCATTCATTCTTATTTATGGCACATGCCTCACATCCATACACACCTCTGGGAGTACTATTCTTTCGTACTTACCCGTTTTTCCCTCCCAGGAAGTAAACTCTCTTTTCACATTATAAATGCTCCTAGGAACTTTCCCCCCCTCACCCACCCAATGACTTGCCTCTTCTTCCATGGTTTCATTTGCTGCCATGTGTACTCTAGGAATCTAAAACACTTCACTTCCTCCAGTTTTTCTCCATTCAAACTCACACTCCACCTAACTTCTCTTTGCACTGTTAAACCTAATAACCTTGCTTGTATTTACATTTACTCTCAACTTAATCCTTTCACACACACTCCCAGACTTAGAAACACACTTATGCAGTTTCTTACTAGAATCTACCACCAGTGCTGTATCATCAGCAAACAACGTCTAACTCACTTCTGAGTAACCCCCCTGCCCCTCACAGACTTAATACCTACCCCTCTCAAAGACCCATTTATTTTTGTCCCTCACCACCTTGATCATAAACAAATTAAGTAGCCATGGGGATGTCACACATCCCTGCTGCAGACCCACCTTCACTTGGAACCACTCACCCTCCTTTCTAACTACTCGTGCACATGCCTTGCCCTCCTGATAGGAACTCGTTGCTTTTGATAGCTGACTTCACAAACCATATATTTGTAACAACTTCCTCAAAGTATCTCTGTCAACCTTATCATTTGATTTCTCCAGATATATAAATCTTTTTTCTTTCATACATTTCACCATTTCCAGCATTAGAGAGGTAGTGGCTGAAACAACTGAAGAAAAAGTGTATTTGTTTAAATCCATTCTCTAGCTGTCATGCATAATGCACCAAAATCTGAGTCCTCTGTCCATATCAAGGCCCCACAGATCTTTCCGTGATTTCACTCGCCAGGTTCATATGCCCAGGTTTAGTTCATTGATAACATGTTGCCCCCTGTATACCACATTGCTCCACTTCAATATCTCATGTACATGTTTCTCCCTCCTGCATGTTCAGGTCACAGTCACTCAAAATCTTTTTGATTCTATTGTTCCATTTCCCTTTTCCCCATGTCTCCTTCGTTTCTGACGCATATATCCTCTTTGTCAGCCTGTCCTCACTCATTCTTTCCATATGTCCTGACCATTTCAGCACATCCTCTTCAGCTCTGTCAACCATACCCTTCTTATTACCACACCTTAGTATTACTTACTCATTTGACCCTATTTACACCACATACTGTTCTCAAGCATTTAATTTTTAATGCATGCATCCTCCTTCATACATTATCTTTAACCCAAATCTCAAGTTCAGACAACATTGCTAGGACTACTATACCTTCAGACACCCATTTTTGCCCTCCCAGATAGCAGCCTTTCTTTCCACTTATTCCTTAATGCTCCCAGGACCTTCACCTCCTCACCCATCCCATGAGTAACTCCATTTTCATGGTTCCATTCCCTGCCAAGTCCACTCCCAGCTGTCTAAAATGCCCACTTCTTCCAAATTTTCTTAATTCAGTCAGACAAGTTAACTAACAGTTCATTCTGCACTGCTAAACTTAATTGCTTGCTTTTATTAACATTTACTCTCTACTTCCTCCTTTCACACACATCCTCTAGTACTCAGACAGCAACTTCTGCAGTTTCTCACTTGAATCTGCAACCATTACTGTGTCTTCAGCAAAAAACTGATTCACTTCCTAGTTCCCCCTCATCCTCAAAAGACTGCATACCTGCCCAATTCTCCACGACCTTTGCATGTACTTCTATCACCACTCCTTTCACAAAGAAATAGAATAGCCATGGTGACATCACACACACCTACTGCAGCCCCACCTTCATCTGGCACCTTTGTCTTCCTTTCTACCGTCTTGCACACATGCCTTACTCTCTTCTAATAGCTTATGTCTCTAACATATGTTTAACATATGTCTCTAACACCTTCCACAAAGCATACCTTTTATTTCTATCATATGCTTTATGCAGATCCATAAATTCTTATTAGAAATCCGTTTCTCTTTTTTTTCACAAACATTCTTATCACAGAGACCTGTTCAAAACGCACACCATGACTCCTGAAACAACATTTGTTCTTTCCCAGTTTGATGCTCTGTGCATGCCACCACCCTCTCGATCACTATTCTCCCACACTATTTACCAAATACACTCTACAAACTTCTTATATACTAGAATGCTGAGCTAGATTATTTCATGCTATTTTGTGATGAAACATTAATGGAACTTACTGAAAATGAAACAAATAAACAGTACACATTCACAGAATATAAAGAAACAGATACACCTTCCTACCTAAGTGGATAGATGTTACAGCTGAAGACCTATTGTCTTTTAAGGCCTGACAGTACCTCACTGATGCAAAAAAATGCAATTAAGTTTGAAAAAGAGAAAACAAACTTTTATTCATTATTTTCCATGAGCTAATGTTTCAGTAATAAATGATATTCAGTTAAGATAGTATTTATCATTTTTCTCTCAAATGTAATTATATATTTGTATACTTCTGACACCTGTTCGCAATTGGAACTCCCTCAAGCGGGTGGCCAAGGCAATAGAGTCTCCATAACCAATGAACTCCAGTGCTGCTTCATAGCCTTTAATGCCTCACCCTTACATGCCACTGACAGAAGGCACCTATAGTGCATTGTTTGCAGAGGCTCCTAACTAATGAATTGGGAAGTATACAAGTTAGGCTAAAGAAACACAAGATTGATGAGGGATCTGCTTGCTTGTCTGACTGATGGGCAGACACTCCCTTGTTACCCTTTTTTGGATGATGCCATCCACATGTCACTTGGTATTTCACAAGATTATAGCTTTCAGTTCTATAGGCATGGTAGTTTGTATGAATTGTAATATGAAAAATTACTGTGTAGTAAGTGAAAATAGCAACACAAAAAATTACTGTGCAATGTGTAAGTGAAAATAGCAACAAGTTTCATGTAAAGTCCTATAAAGCAGCTAAAAAGTAATGTTTTCTTTGTGGCAAATGTATATCTTCATGATTTTAAACATGGCTTTATAACAGAATACGCTGGATGATTATGTAATACTTCTTGTAATTACACATTTGAACATGAGCTAGACTTACTCCTGTATATTTGTTTTCCATTTTCAGTTAACATAATCTTCTGTATTTTTAGAAAACATTTTCACGGTAGAGAAAACGTCTTTGTATGGATATTTAAGGGTTAAGGAACAAAAAGTATATATGTTTATACTGTTTCTTCTTTTGCAGATATCCCCCAGGTGTTCCACCTGGTCATCATTGGGGCAGTGGAGGTACAGCTGCTCCTCCACAGCCTTGGCCAGCTCACCCACCAAGTCATGTACCAACCCATACAGCTGCTGATCACCACACAACTAATTCACACCACTCCTGGGATGCATCTCATTACCACTGTCTTGAGTATCAGCGCAATTCCCACAATGATAGTCCTTTTGATAACAAGACTGTTACAACTGGAAGGCCGAAACTTGATGAGAGGCTTAATAATACTGATGCAGAGATCATTTGTAAACCTAAAAATGAGTCAGAGGAGGAAGAAGACAAATCTAACTTGGATTTGGACACAAGAATTGCAATGCTACTTCAGAATAAAGATAGTGGTATGGCTCCTCCATTCCTTGCTCTTGGATTGGGAAGTGATGAGGAGGAGGAGAAAAAAGAAGGTGCAAGTCAAGAGGAAAAAAAAGTGAAAGATAAAGAATCTAGTGTTCGGACAACTTCTAGTAGTAGTGTTTCAAATTCAGATACAGACTCCTCATCAGACACAGGAAGTGAAAGTGAAGTAGGGGAGGGCTCAAAAGACTCTAGTGGTGGTGAAGGTATATCTAAGTGGGCTTTACTTGAAAATATTTTGGAACCATTATCAACTCCTCCGTCTCCGTTCATTTCACCAGAAATGTATATATATTGGCATGAAAAAGGAAATGAGCTGAAAATGGAGGCACAAAGACGAGAAAGAGAGGAAAACAGAGAAAGATTGAAAAAACTTAGGAAAAAAAAAGTTAAAAAGAAAGACAAAGAAGGAAAAACAAATGATAGCAGTAAAGACTTAAAAAGTGAAGTGAAAGAAGAACCTGTGTTGGAAGAAAGTCAAGTAAATGGTATAGATGATGACAGAATGAGTTTATCTAGTTTAAGTTCAACAGAAGATCCAATACTCCATCAGGATGTTCCCATACCTCCAGTAGGCACTACCATACCTACTCCTGGTGCCCCATTTACTGCACCTCCACCAGGTTATCCCCATTATGCACCTCCACCTGGGTATCCTCCATCTTATCTCCCACCAGGATATCCACCTCCCTCCATCCCACAGGAAGCTGCTTATCCATGGCAGCCACCTCCAGGTTACCCCCCAAACTTTGTTTCAGGATATCCTGGATATAACCCAGGTTACATGGCCCTTCCTCCTGGCTACTCAACCATTACTCAGCCACCTCCAGGCACAAGTATACCTGGCCAGGCTCCATATCCTCCATTCTTTGGTCCAGGATACCCAGCTCCTCAGGATCATAATGATTCAACTCACAAGAGTGGAGAATATCATGACCCAACAATAAAGTAAGTGATACTATTCACCAGTTTTCCTAT
The DNA here is from genome assembly GCF_036320965.1 of Panulirus ornatus. NCBI lineage: Eukaryota > Metazoa > Arthropoda > Malacostraca > Decapoda > Palinuridae > Panulirus > Panulirus ornatus. The sequence continues at coordinate 77,304,282 of NC_092225.1, read as the reverse complement.
TTATGCTCACTTTTCTTCCACTTATGAGTTTTCATTATTATTAGATATTAGTTACCTATAGATGAAATTCCTTGGTACATGAAAAATGGTTAAAGATTAACTATTGATAGTAGGAGTTTAAGCCAGTTTGATAATGCCTTATTTGAGCAAGGCAGCTAATGATTTCTTGGTAGTGTAAAGATAGTTATAGAGAAATCAAACTCAAAGAAGCAAATGCAAATTAGGGAAACTGTTAGATGAAGGTAATGCACATCTGGTGTTACCCTCTTTCACTTTTTAAGTTATTTACCTTTCTGTATATATGTATATATATGTGCATGAGTGGATAGGCCATTTGTCGTCTGTTTCATGGCGCTACGTCACTGATGCAGGAAATGACAATCAAGTATAATAAAATTTAAAGATAACCTTTCAATAACTACAGATCATACATACTCTTATGCAGGTATGGTTTTGAATTCTTGTAATGGCTTTGGAGGTCATTTACCCCCTACAGCTTAGAGTTACAACATGCTGTTGTCATACTCTTCTGTTCAGTTAGGTCATTGGAGGCTACAGCCCATAGACCTACAGAAACACCATATCGGACTGGACTGGTACATGACATGTAGATACAGGTATAGGCCTCTTTTAGATTCCACTGTGCAGTCCATAGTGTTTCTAATGGCCATAGATTGTTTATTAAACTGTTTTGGGCTCTTGATGTTTACAAGGTTTTCTCCAGTTGTGCTCATTACCCTGTTTGATTTCAGTGGTAATATTTCACAGTCTTCCATGACCATGATGCCAATAGGGAACTGTATTTGAGTAGTGTGTTCTCCTGTCCTCATAAGAATTATGTCAAGAGACAAAGTTCACTTGCTTTTGTGTCCAACTGTAATGAAGCAGTTGAAATTGAACAGTTATTTTGGTAAAATGATATTGTATTTGTTAATGGAAGTATGGCCACAGTGTCACTCTACTCCGTACAGTAATTCTAATTCCTCATGATGATTAGACTTTTTACAAGATTACTTCATTCATTTAGGAGAAAAACTGGTGGAAGTGAAGTGTTTTAGATATCTGGGAGTGGATCTGGCAGCGGATGGAACCATGGAAGCGGAAGTGGATCATAGGGTGGGGGAGGGGGCGAAAATTCTGGGAGCCTTGAAGAATGTGTGGAAGTCGAGAACATTATCTCGGAAAACAAAAATGGGTATGTTTGAAGGAATAGTGGTTCCAACAATGTTGTATGGTTGCGAGGCGTGGGCTATGGATAGAGTTGTGCGCAGGAGGATGGATGTGCTGGAAATGAGATGTTTGAGGACAATGTTTGGTGTGAGGTGGTTTGATCGAGTGAGTAACGTAAGGGTAAGAGAGATGTGTGGAAATAAAAAGAGCATGGTTGAGAGAGCAGAAGAGGGTGTTTTGAAATGGTTTGGGCACATGGAGAGAATGAGTGAGGAAAGATTGACCAAGAGGATATATGTGTCGGAGGTGGAGGGAACGAGGAGAAGAGGGAGACCAAATTGGAGGTGGAAAGATGGAGTGAAAAAGATTTTGTGTGATCGGGGCCTGAACATGCAGGAGGGTGAAAGGAGGGCAAGGAATAGAGTGAATTGGATCGATGCGGTATACCGGGGTTGACGTGCTGTCAGTGGATTGAATCAGGGCATGTGAAGCGTCTGGGGTAAACCATGGAAAGCTGTGTAGGTATGTATATTTGCGTGTGTGGACGTATGTATATACATGTGTATGGGGGGGAGGTTGGGCCATTTCTTTCGTCTGTTTCCTTGCGCTACCTCGCAAACGCGGGAGACAGCGACAAAGCAAAAAAAAAAAAAAAAAAAAACCATTCAAGTATTAACATATTATATTCTTCCCTGCTGCTTGGCAGATTTTTATTTTAGTTTCTCTTAGGTTGTTAATCCCTTTTGCTACCTCCACTTAAAACACATGTATCCTCTTAAGGAGCATCACATGCACTTTTTGCATCAGCTCTCCCACTTTGTTATATTTTCCTCAAGGTGTCATCTTCCCAAGGGTATATCACTCTTATGAAACAAATCATTTCTGCTTAATTGCCTTGCTCCATTTTTGGTGGTCAAGTAAAGGTCCATACTCATAAATGAGAATAGTTGTATAAAATAAAATATCTTGCCTTGAGGTAGGTAGTAGTTGGTAGGCAGCCAACGACCAGGGAAGTACTTTATTGGTACCACCTGCCTGGGTATCGGAAGGGTTAGTAACATCTGCTTAATGAGACAGCTTTTCATTGGTTGTCAAGTTGCAGACCTCATACCCAGGTAGCTGTCTTTTCTTTTTGCTTCACTAACTACCAGCATTCTGTCCACAAATGTACAATCTCTCCTTGTCATTTTGGGTAGAAGTAGCTGGAAAGAGCATTAGATATAAGTAGTCAGTAGGAACATTAGATAGGAGCCTCAGCAAACACTGCACTAAACTTGCCCTTTGCCAGTGGCCTGTTAAGGGTGAGGCACTAAAGGCTAAGAAGCAGCAGTGGAGCTCACTAGTAATGGAGACTCTATTGCCGTGGCCACTCTTTTGAGGGAGTTCCAATTGGAAATGGCATCAGGGATAGATAGATCATGCCTTGTAAATGTTTCCCTCCTCTGGACTTTCTCTATTTGCTTTATGTGACTGTTTTAGGTATGGTGACCAAATTTGAAATGCATATTCTAGTTTAGGCTGTATGTAGTATATGATCAGCTTGATAAATATTTCCTTATCCATATACTTAAAAGCTATTTTTTTCCCCACAATGAAGGTTCCATTACAAATAAAAGTCCACATCAAAGCTGGGCCTTATTTGAAATCTAGAGAGGTTAATGAAAGGGAAAGTATTGATGAATTTTAGAGGTGTTGAAACACCCATCTTTTAAAATATGCCAGGTCATAGTTGTTGGGAAAGACACGAGAGAGTAGGGAGTTCCAAAGCTTTGAGATGTAGGGAAAGAAACTTACCAAAATGGCTCACCCTTGAGTTGTCATTGGCCACAAAGTAGTCATGAGATACAGCAGCTTGCCAAGTATTCTATGGTCTGGGTAGGGGTGGGGGCACACAAGCAGCCAGCTCTCAGCAGTAGAAACCAGACTGATATCTATAGAAGAGGGAAAGTGAACCATCATTGCAGCATAGGGCAAGTGGGTCAAGTTTTAAATTTGGTCAGGTAGAGATTATAAGTCGGACTGCTTTTGACTCGACTCTGTCAAGTAAGGGTGCAGAGCTAGAACCACCCCAGATGTGAGAGCAGTACTCCATACAAGAATGGATCAGGCAACTGTTCGGAGGAAAAGAAATTTTGATATTTAAATAGGCCTCCCAGTTTCCTTGCAGCAGACTTTGTAATGTGGGCTTTCCAAGATAAAGTGGATGTTACAGTAAAACCATATATGTTCATTGAGTCAAGAGGTGAAATTACAGGACTGTGAAGGGAGAGAGGGAAGATGTGAGAAATTTTAAGTTGAGAAATGGGGAGAAACTGGGTTTTGGAGGCTTTAAACTTAACCAGATTTTGTCTACCCCGCTGAGATATCCTGTCCCTGTCTAAGTTATTAAGGAAATTGTACCTAGATAAGATACAGAGCGAGTGAGGGAAGAAGGAGCTGCATTGAAGGATGTGGATGAATGCAGTGTTTAGTCATCAGTGTATGAGTGCATTTGGGTATTTGTGGAAGAAAGGGAATTGTCGATAAAAAGGAAATAAAGTGTAAGAGATGGGACAGGACCTTGAGGGACACCGCTGTTGATGGAGAAGGTGGGAGAGGCTGGTTCATCAACAGCTATGGAGATAGGTCAGCCAGAGAGTGAGGGAGGGAAACCAATAGAGGGGAGCTAGAGATGAGACCCAGATGCCACACCCTGTGAAAAGCTTTGTATGTCAAGGGCAAGTATGTAGGACTCCCCAAAGTTTTCAGGGATTATGACCAGACATGACTAAGATAGGAAAGAATATCACCAGTGGATCTCATCTTGTGGAAGCCATTCTGGTGATCAGAGAGACCATGAAATTAAAGATGTTAGAGGTTAAAGGAGTTGAGGAGGGATTCAAACAATTTGGAAATGGCAAATGTCAAAGCAACAGGACAATAGATAGAAGGGTTAGAATGGTCACCCTTCTTAGAGATGGGATGTACCAATGCATGCTTTCAAGAAGGAAACATTCTTGTTTTTAAACAGAGATGGAACAGAGGATCAAGCATAAGTGCATGTTCAGGGACACTTTCTTTTAGTACACTGGAATGGATACTATCTGGACCATAAGCCTTGCTTGTGTCCAGAGAGATAAGTGCCTTTTGGACAGTTAGGAAAGAGATTATGGAAAAAGGCTTAGGATTATTAAGAGGAGCATCAGGGAGTGAAGGAATTATGGAGTTATCCATGATAGAGGTAGAGAAGAAATGGGAACCAGAGAGAGTTGCTGTCTCCAGGAAAGACAGCTATAGTACCATCAAAATGGAAAAGTGAAGGGAAGGTGGCTGAAGATTAGAAAATCCCATCATTGGATGATGAGGAGAGGTTGTCACACTCCTTTTGAACAGAGGAACACTTTGCCTCATGGATAATGTACTTACAGTGATTACAGGCATTGATAAATGCTAAATGGGAGTCAGAGGAAGGAGAGTTTTTCCAAGTCTGATATGCCTGATTCCATGCTTGAATGACATCAGAACTGGAGGAGTTGAACCATGGATTGGAAGACAAGGTCATCTTGGAGGAAGAGGGGAGAAATAATTCCATTCCCACAAAAATAACCTCTGCTGTGTTTTTGGTCTTTCTTTTTCTTTCAAACTATTCGCCATTTCCCGCATTAGCGAGGTAGCGTTAAGAACAGAGGACTGGGCCTTTGAGGGAATACCCTCACCTGGCCCAATTCTCTGTTCCCTCTTTTGGAAAATTAAAAAAAAACGAGAGGGGAGGATTTCCAGCCCCCCGCTCCCTCCCCTTTTAGTCGCCTTCTACGACACGCAGGGAATACGTGGGAAGTATTCTTTCTCCCCTATCCCCAGGGATAGAAACAATAAAATCACCACAAAGGAGACTAATTTACCTGAGGAAAGTCAGAAAAGGATTTTCATATGTTATTCCAGTAAGCATTTTTGAGATGCCAATATTTATGTTTATAAGGGGCTACTGGAGGGGAAGGTGCCATTAAATACATACAAGGATGGAGTGAAAAAGATTTTGAGCGATCCGGGTTTGAACATGCAGGAAGGTGGAAGGTGTGCAAGGAATACAGTGAATTGGAATGATGTGGTATACTGGGGTCAACGTGCTATCAGTGGATTGAACCAGAGCATTTAAAGCATCTGGGGTAAACCTTGGAAAGTTTTGCAGAGCTTGGGTGTGGAAAGGGAGCTGTGCTTTTGGTGCATTAGACGTGACAGCTAGAGACTGAGTGTGAACGAATGTGGCATTTATTGTCTTTTCTTAGCACTTCCTCGTGTGCATTTGGGGGAAGGGGGTTATCATTTCGTGTGTGGCAGGGTGGCGATGGGAATGAATAAAGGCAGCAAGTATGAATCTATGTACATGTGTATATATGTATATGTTTGTGTATGTATATATATGTATACGTTGAAATGTATAGGTATGTATATGTGCATGTGTAGACGTATATGTATATACATGTGTATGTGGGTGGGTTGGGTCATTCTTTCATCTTTTTCCTTGCACTACCTTGCTAACGCAGGAGACAGCGACAAAGTATAATAAATGAATGAAATATGATAATTTGATTTACATCATTAAAATTGCCACAGGCCCCTGATGCCTACTTCATTAGCAGGCACTTTACATATATTTTTTTTTCATATTTGTTTGAAATTTTCTTCATTAGTGAGGCAGTGCCAGAAACAGAAAGGGTACATTTCCTCATATCCATTCTCTGGCTTTCAAGGCAGTGCACCAAAACCACTTACCCCTTTCCACAACCAGGCCTCACACACCTTTCCATAGTTTCCTTCAGCTGCTTCATATACCCTGGCTTAGTCCATTAACCACACATCACCCTTGTATACCATTCCAGTTCACTATTTGGTGCAAGTCTTTCACCCTCCTGCACATTCTGTCTATCAGTCTGTCTATATCTCTGATGCTTGTTCCCTCAGGGAACTCTCATCAGTGGGGTGGCCCCAGCAAAAGAGTATCCACTTATCCATGTGCTTGCATGGCTCCCTTGCATACATCATTCCATGCTTTCATCCGTTTCTCTCCCTCCTCTTCCACTCTTATTTCCCCATGTCACAGGTAGTCTTTCTCATACCAGTCTATTTAATTGTACTATCATACACTCTCCTTGTGAACTCCCAGTCTTGCATTCTTTCCACATGCCCAAACCACCTCAGAGTATTACATTTCACCCACTCTACCACTCCACAATTCATTCCCTTTGCACTCCCTGCCATATCACATCTCTCATACACCCCCTTCATTTCTTTCTTCGTTCCATCTAGTCTTACCACATGCTCTTCTCAAATGGCTGATCACATAGTCTGGATTCTTGACCTCTGTGACTGATTCCATGTCCATGTTTTGGCTGCATAAGTCAGGGTTGGGAGGACTGTGTTGTCCTTCAATCTTTTCTTCACTTCCATACATACACCTTTCCCTTCACTATTATATTACTCCTGCCCCATTCACTATTCTGTTAAGGGACCCAGTTACTCTTCTATCCTGTAATGCTTTCTCCCTTATCTCTTCTTTTGTATCACCTAAATACTTAAATTTTCTCATCTCTTTCAGTGTTTCTCCTCCTGTATCCAAAACACAGTTAAGTACTCTTTTTTTCTTCTCTTTTTCTTTCACTCTGTATGGATTTACAAAATCTATACTTTAGTTCACTTTCCTTTCAAACACCATTACTTTACTTTTGCTGGCATTTACCTTCAGTTTTCTATACTTATATACAACATAAAACTTACAACCATCTGCAATTCCTTTTCACTTTCAGCAAACAACACTGTCATTGGCAAACAGGCGCAATTGCTGCTAGCCACTATACTTAAGTGCCACATCCCATCTCTGCACCCCTTTTCCCTAGTATTGCTTTCATCTTTGTTATCACTCCATCGATTTAAATATTTTTTCATACATGATCGCTTTTTCCCGTACCAGCAAGGTAGCGCCTGGAAACAGACGAAGAAAGACATACATACAGATATTCCCCGACTTACTACCTATGTGACTTACGACCATCTGTACATATGACCGAAAAAAATATATGAATCAAAGAATATACGTAAATATAAAATTACGCTTGGTCGTATGTCCGCCAGTTCTGAAGCCTGCGTGCATACAATAGTGAATGTTAAACGATCCCGGTATTGTGTACATCACAGCACGCGTTATTCAAGTGAATTAACGATTTTTCGTGTTGGATTGAACCACTTTTGTATTAAGGCCCAAAGAAGATGATGAACAAGGAGAAAAACCGGTCATATGTTGATATATGTGGCAAGAAGCTGATGAAGACGCTCGATTTGGAATTGAAAATGAAAATAATCACAGTATGAAGGAGGAAAAAAATGTAATTGCATATGATCTACAGTTGACCCATTCGACGGTGTCCACAATTTTAAAGGATAAAGAAAAATGCGTGAAGTCAAAGGTTTGATAATAACAAAGCAACGAGGGCCCATCCACGAAATGGAAAAGTTGTTGATGTGGATGGAAGATCTCAAACGTGTACCACTAATCTTACTAATTCAGGCGAAGACAAGAAGTTTATTTGAGGCTTTCAAGGAGTGAGCGGAAAAGGATTACATCGAGAACTTCACAGCAAGTCATGGTTGGTTCAGTAGATTTAAAAGAAGATATAGCTAGCACACCGTTCGAGTCACAAGTGAAGCAACAAGTGCTGACGAAGGAGTGCCGAAAACATTCAAGATTTGGATGAATCCGTAAACTAAATAATCTTAAATAGAAGGTGAAAAGAAATAACAGAATCATATAATAAGGCTGGTTGGTAAAAAAGAGATAATAATGATAGAAAATGAATAAGACAAAAGAATGCTGTACAGGTGTACGAATGCTATATTCCATGCTGACTTGCAGCCAACTAAGTACATTTCGAGCACCGAAACTTAGATGTATGTCAGGGAGCATCTGTATACTTCTGGATATATATATATATATATATATATATATATATATATATATATATATATATATATATATATATATATATATATATATATATCACATAATTTTCGCTACTTCCTGTGTTAGCGAGGTAGCGTTAAGAACAGAGGACTGAGCCTTTGAGGAAATAATCTCACTTGGCCCCCTTCTCTGTTCCTTCTTTTGGAAAATTAAAAATGAGAGGGAAGGATTTCCAGCCCCCACGCTCCCTTCCCTTTAATCGCCTTCTACGACACTCAGGGAATACTTGGGAAGTATTCTTTCTCACCTATCCCCAGGGGTGATATATATATATATATATATATATATATATATATATATATATATATATATATATATATATATATATATATATATAGATGCTCTGTGAAAGGTATTAAGAATATATTGTGTGGGAGGCAAGTTGTTAGAAGCAGTGAAAAGTTTTTATCGAGGATGTAAGGCATGTGTACGTGTAGGAAGAGAGGAAAGTGATTGGTTCTCAGTGAATGTAGGTTTGCGGCAGGGGTGTGTGATGTCTCCATGGTTGTTTAATTTGTTTATGGATGGGGTTGTTAGGGAGGTAAATGCAAGAGTTTTGGAAAGAGGGGCAAGTATGAAGTCTGTTGGGGATGAGAGAGCTTGGGAAGTGAGTCAGTTGTTGTTCGCTGATGATACAGCGCTTGTGGCTGATTCATGTGAGAAACTGCAGAAGCTGGTGACTGAGTTTGGTAAAGTGTGTGAAAGAAGAAAGTTAAGAGTAAATGTGAATAAGAGCAAGGTAATTAGGTACAGTAGGGTTGAGGGTCAAGTCATTTGGGAGGTAAGTTTGAATGGAGAAAAACTGGAGGAAGTAAAGTGTTTTAGATATCTGGGAGTGGATCTGGCAGCGGATGGAACCATGGAAGCGGAAGTGGATCATAGGGTAGGGGAGGGGGCGAAAATCCTGGGAGCCTTGAAGAATGTGTGGAAGTCGAGAACATTATCTCGGAAAGCAAAAATGGGTATGTTTGAAGGAATAGTGGTTCCAACAATGTTGTATGGTTGCGAAGCGTGGGCTATGGATAGAGTGGTGCGCAGGAGGATGGATGTGCTGGAAATGAGATGTTTGAGGACACTGTATGGTGTGAGGTGGTTTAATCGAGTAAGTAACATAAGGGTAAGAGAGATGTGTGGAAATAAAAAGAGCGTGGTTGAGAGAGCAGAAGAGGGTGTTTTGAAATGGTTTGGGCACATGGAGAGAATGAGTGAGGAATGATTGACCAAGAGGATATATGTGTCGGAGGTGGAGGGAACGAGGAGAAGAGGGAGACCAAATTGGAGGTGGAAAGATGGAGTGAAAAAGATTTTGTGTGATCGGGGCCTGAACATGCAGGAGGGTGAAAGGAGGGCAAGGAATAGAGTGAATTGGAGCGATGTGGTATACTGGGGTTGACGTGCTGTCAGTGGATTGAATCAGGGCATGTGAAGCGTCTGGGGTAAACCATAGAAAGCTGTGTAGGTATGTATATTTGCGTGTGTGGACGTATGTATATACATGTGTATGGGGGTGGGTTGGGCCATTTCTTTCGTCTGTTTCCTTGCGCTACCTCGCAAACGTGGGAGACAGCGAAAAAAAAAAAATATATATATATATATATATATATATATATATATATATATATATATATATATATATATATATTTTTATTATTATACTTTGTCGCTGTGTGTATATATATATTTTTGTTTTATTTTGCTTTGTCGCTGTCTCCCGCGTTTGTGAGGTAGCGCAAGTAAACAGACAAAAGAAATGGCCCAACCCACCCCCGTACACATGTATATACATACATGTCCACACACGCAAATATACATACCTATACATCTCAATGTACACATATATGTACACACACAGACATATACATATATACACATGTACATAATTCATACCGTCTGCCCCTATTTATTCCCATCGCCACCTCGCCACACATGGAATTACATCCCCCTCCCCCCTCATGTGTGCAAGGTAGTGCTAGGAAAAGACAACAAAGGCCCCATTCGTTCACACTCAGTCTCTAGCTGTCATGTAATAATGCCCAAAACCACAGCTCCCTTTCCACAGCCAGGCCCCACAGAACTTTCCATGGTTTACCCCAGACGCTTCACATGCCCTGATTCAATCCATTGACAGCATGTTGACCCTGGTATACCACATCGATCCAATTCACTCTATTCCTTGCCCGCCTTTCACCCTCCTGCATGTTCAGGCCCCGATCACTCAAAATCTTTTTCACTCCATCTTTCCACCTCCAATTTGGTCTCCCACTTCTCCTCGTTCCCTCCACCTTCGACACATATATCCTCTTGGTCAATCTTTCCTCACTCATTCTCTCCATGTACCCAAACCATTTCAAAACACCCTCTTCTGCTCTCTCAACCACGCTCTTTTTATTTCCACACATCTCTCTTACCCTTACATTACTTACTCGATCAAACCACCTCACACCACATATTGTCCTCAAACATCTCATTTCCAGCACATCCACCCTCCTGCGCACAACTCTATCCATAGCCCACGCTATATATATATATATATATATATATATATATATATATATATATGTATATATATATATATATATATATATATATATATATATATATATATATATATATATATATATATATATATATGGATAAGTTTGTTGAGTATTCCTGGTAAATTATATGGGACGGTATTGATTGAGAGGGTGAAGGCATGTATAGAGCATCAGATTGGGGAGGAGCAGTGTCGTTTCAGAAGTGGTAGAGGATGTGTGGATCAGGTATTTGCTTTGAAGAATGTATGTGAGAAATACTTAGAAAAGCAAATGGATTTGTATGTAGCATTTATGGATCTGGAGAAGGCATATGATAGAGTTGATAGAGATGCTCTGTGGAAGGTATTAAGAATATATGGTGAGGAGGCAAGTTGTTAGAAGCAGTGAAAAGTTTTTATCGAGGATGTAAGGCATGTGTACGCGTAGGAAGAGAGGAAAGTGATTGGTTCTCAGTGAATTTAGGTTTGCGGCAGGGGTTTGTGATGTCTCCATGGTTGTTTAATTTGTTTATGGATGGGGTTGTTAAGGAGGTGAATGCAAGAGTTTTGGAAAGAGGGGCAAGTATGAAGTCTGTTGTAGATGAGAGAGCTTGGGAAGTGAGTCAGTTGTTGTTCGCTGATTGATACAGTGCTGGTGGCTGATTCATGTGAGAAACTGCAGAAGCTGGTGACTGAGTTTGGTAAAGTGTGTGAAAGAAGAAAGTTAAGAGTAAATGTGAATAAGAGCAAGGTTATTAGGTACAGTAGGGTTGAGGGTCAAGTCAATTGGGAGGTAAGTTTGAATGGAGAAAAACTGGAGGAAGTAAAGTGTTTTAGATATCTGGGAGTGGATCTGGCAGCGGATGGAACCATGGAAGCGGAAGTGGATCATAGGGTGGGGGAGGGGGCGAAAATCCTGGGAGCCTTGAAGAATGTGTGGAAGTCAAGAACCTTATCTCGGAAAGCAAAAATGGGTATGTTTGAAGGAATAGTGGTTCCAACAATGTTGTATGGTTGCAAGGCGTGGGCAATGGATAGAATTGTGCGCAGGAGGGTGATGTGCTGGAAATGAGATGTTTGAGGACAATGTGTTGTGTGAGGTGGTTTGATCGAGTAAGTAACGTAAGGGTAAGAGAGATATGTGGAAATAAAAAGAGCGTGGTTGAGAGAGCAGAAGAGGGTGTTTTGAAGTGGTTTGGGCACATGGAGAGAATGAGTGAGGAAAGATTGACCAAGAGGATATATGTGTCGGAGGTGGAGGGAACGAGGAGAAGTGGGAGACCAAATTGGAGGTGGAAAGATGGAGTGAAAAAGATTTTGTGTGATCGGGGCCTGAACATGCAGGAGGGTGAAAGGAGGGCAAGGAATAGAGTGAATTGGAGCGATGTGGTATACCGGGGTTGACGTGCTGTCAGTGGATTGAATCAAGGCATGTGAAGCGTCTGGGGTAAACCATGGAAAGCTGTGTAGGTATGTATATTTGCGTGTGTGGACGTATGTATATACATGTGTATGGGGGTGGGTTGGGCCATTTCTTTCGTCTGTTTCCTTGCGCTACCTCGCAAACGCGGGAGACAGCGACAAAGTATAATAAAAAAAATAAATAAAAATATATATATATATATATATATATATCTTTTTTCTTTCATACTATTCGCCATTTCCCGCATTAGCGAGGTAGCGTTAAGAACAGAGGACTGGGCCTTTGAGGGAATATCCTCATCTGGCCCCCTTCACTGTTCCTTCTTTTGGAAAAAAGAAAAAAAAAAAAAGATAATGAGAGGGGAGGATTTCCAGCCCCCCGCTCCCTTAATAAAAAAGTATCTACGAAACCTAATAATCCATACTGGAACTCTTCTCATGTCATTTGAAAAATGATACAATTATTTTCACCCTAACTTCAATGTGCATGGCATGTAAGGGGAGGACACTATATTTCCCTCTCATCAAATTACTTAGGAAAACTTTTATGATTGTTGTGTACCAATTTGGGCACTGATGACTGAGTTGTCTGAGAAGAAAAGGACCACTGTAGTTGGAGAACTGTGATCCACTGCACTTTGGCAAGAAAGCAGATAACTGTAATATGCAAAAAACTGTAAAATATGAAATAAGATAAATGTAAAAAAGTGTGACTACGAGTGAAAAAATCATTTATTTATATGATTTGAGGGAGAAACATTGTGTTGAAATGTGTTGAAATCAGCATAAAATGCCATTTTGAATATGATGTAACACATTCCAAAAATATAAAGTAGTTCTTTTTTGTAAGATACCATAAGGAAGTTTGAGAAAATAAAATAGTCTAAAAATAAAATAGTCTAAAAATCAATGTATATATATATATATATATATATATATATATATATGTATATGTATATATATATATATATATATATATATATATATATATATATATATATATATATATATATATATATATGTGTGTGTTGATAGAGATGCTCTGCGGAAGGTATTAAGAGTATATGGTGAGGGAGGTAAGTTGCTAGAAGCAGTGAAAAGTTTTTATTGAGGATGTAAGGCATGTGTATGAGGAGGAAGAGAGGAAAGTGATTGGTTACCCATAAATGTCGGTTTGCGGCAAGGGTGCATGATCTCTTCATGGTTGTTTGATTTGTTTATGGACGGGGTTGTTAGGGAGGTGAATGGAAGAGTTTTGTAGAGAGGGGCAAGTTTGCAGCCTGTTGTGGATGAGAAGGCTTGGAAAGTGAATCAGTTGTTGTTCACTGATGATACAGTGCTGGTGACTGATTCGGGTGAAAAACTGCAGAAGCTGGTGACTGAGTTTGGTAAAGTGTGTGAAAGAAGAAAGCTGAGAGTAAATGTGAATAAGAGTAAGGTCATTAGGCACAGTAGGGTTGAGGGACAAATCAATTGGGAGGTAAATTTGAATGGAAGAAAACTGGAGGAAGTGGAGTGTTTTAGATATCTGGTAGTGGATTTAACAGCGGATGCATCCACAGAAGTGGAAGTGAGTCATAGGGGAGGGGAGGGGGCAAAGGTTCTGGGAGCATTGAAGAATGCGTGAAAGGCAAGAACATTATTTCAGGAAGCAAAAATGGGTATGTTTGAAGGAATAGTGGTTCCAACAATGTAATATGGTTGCGATGCATGGGCTATAGATAGGGTTGTGCGGACGAGGATGGATGTATTGGAAATGAAATGTTTGAGGACAATATATGGTGTGAGGTGGTTTGATCGAGTAGGTGATGAAAGGGTAAGAGAGATGTGCGATGATGAAAAGGGTGCGGTTGAGAAAGCAGAAGAGGGTGTTTTGAAATGGTTTGGTCACATGGAGAGAATGAGTGAGGAAAGATTGACAAAGAGGATATATGTGTCAGAGGTGAAGGGAATGAAGAGAAGTGAGAGACCGAATTGGAGGTAGAAAGATGGAGTGAAAAAAATTTTGAGCAATTAGGGCCTGAACATGCAGGAGGGTGAAAGACATGCAAGGAATAGAGTGAATTGGAACGATGTGGTATACTGGGTCGATGTGCTGTCAATGGATTGAACCAGGGCATGTGAAGCATCTGGGGGCAAACCATGGAAAGTTTGTAGGGCCTGGATGTGGAAAGGGAGCTGTGGTTTCCATGCATTATACATGACAGCTAGAGACAGTGTGAACAAAAGTGGCCTTTGTTGTCCATTCCTAGTTCTACCTTGCATGCGTGTGGGGGGAGGGGTTGTCATTTCATGTGTGGTAGGGTGGCAGCAGGAATGAATAAAGGCAGCAAGTATGAATTATGTACATGTGTATATATGTATATGTCTGTGTATGTATATGTATATATACTGTGAAATGTATAGGTATGTATATGTGCATGTGTGGACATGTATGTATATACATGTGTATGTGGGTGGGTTGGGCCATTCTTTCATCTGTTTCCTTACGCTACCTTGCTAACGTGGGAGACAGCAACAAGGTATAACAAGGTATGATATATATATATATATATATATATATATATATATATATATATATATATATATATATATATTTTTTTTTTTATCTTTTTTTTTCTTTTTTTTATACTTTGTCGCTGTCTCCCGCGTTTGCGAGGTAGCGCAAGGAAACAGACGAAAGAAATGGCCCAACCCCCCCCCCCATACACATGTATATACATACGTTCACACACGCAAATATACATACCTACACAGCTTTCCATGGTTTACCCCAGACGCTTCACGTCTTGATTCAATCCACTGACAGCACGTCAACCCCGGTATACCACATCGCTCCAATTCACTCTATTCCTTGCCCTCCTTTCACCCTCCTGCATGTTCAGGCCCCGATCACACAAAATCTTTTTCACTCCATCTTTCCACCTCCAATTTGGTCTCCCTCTTCTCCTCGTTCCCTCCACCTCCGACACATATATTCTCTTGGTCAATCTTTCCTCACTCATTCTCTCCATGTGCCCGAACCATTTCAAAACACCCTCTTCTGCTCTTTCAACCACGCTCTTTTTATTTCCACACATCTCTCTTACCCTTACGTTACTTACTCGATCAAACCACCTCACACCACACATTGTCCTCAAACATCTCATTTCCAGCACATCCATCCTCCTGCGCACAACTCTATCCATAGCCCACGCCTCGCAACCATACAACATTGTTGGAACCACTATTCCTTCAAACATACCCATTTTTGCTTTCCGAGATAATGTTCTCGACTTCCACACAGTCTTCAAGGCTCCCAGAATTTTCGCCCCCTCCCCCACCCTATGATCCACTTCCGCTTCCATGGTTCCATCCGCTGCCAGATCCACTCCCAGATATCTAAAACACTTCACTTCCTCCAGTTTTTCTCCATTCAAACTCACCTCCCAATTGACTTGACCCTCAACCCTACTGTACCTAATAACCTTGCTCTTATTCACATTTACTCTTAACTTTCTTCTTTCACACACTTTACCAAATTCAGTCACCAGCTTCTGCAGTTTCTCACATGAATCAGCCACCAGCGCTGTATCATCAGCGAACAACAACTGACTCACTTCCCAAGCTCTCTCATCCCCAACAGACTTCATACTTGCCCCTCTCTCCAAAACTCTTGCATTCACCTCCCTAACAACTCCATCCATAAACAAATTAAACAACCATGGAGACATCACACACCCCTGCCGCAAACCTACATTCACTGAGAACCAATCACTTTCCTCTCTTCCTACACGTACACATGCCTTACATCCTCGATAAAAACTTTTCACTGCTTCTAACAACTTTCCTCCCACACCATATATTCTTAATACCTTCCACAGAGCATCTCTATCAACTCTATCATATGCCTTCTCCAGATCCATAAATGCTACATACAAATCCATTTGCTTTTCTAAGTATTTCTCACATACATTCTTCAAAGCAAACACCTGATCCACACATCCTCTACCACTTCTGAAACCACACTGCTCTCCCCCAATCTGATGCTCTGTACATGCCTTCACCCTCTCAATCAATATCCTCCCATATAATTTACCAGGAATACTCAACAAACTTATACCTCTGTAATTTGAGCACTCTGCCTTTGTACAATGGCACTATGCATGCATTCCGCCAATCCTCAGGCACCTCACCATGAGTCATACATACATTAAATAACCTTACCAACCAGTCAACAATACAGTCACCCCCTTTTTTAATAAATTCCACTGCAATACCATCCAAACCTGCTGCCTTGCCGGCTTTCATCTTCCGCAAAGCCTTTACTACCTCTTCTCTGTTTACCAAATCATTTTCCCTAACCCTTTCACTTTGCACACCACCTCGACCAAAACACCCTATATCTGCCACTCTATCATCAAACACATTCAACAAACCTTCAAAATACTCACTCCATCTCCTTCTCACATCACCACTTCTTGTTATCACCTCCCCATTTGCGCCCTTCACTGAAGTTCCCATTTGCTCCCTTGTCTTATGCACTTTATTTACCTCCTTCCAGAACATCTTTTTATTCTCCCTAAAATTTAATGATACTCTCTCACCCCAACTCTCATTTTCCCTTTTTTTCACCTCTTGCACCTTTCTCTTGACCTCCTGTCTCTTTCTTTTATACATCTCCCACTCAATTGCATTTTTTCCCTGCAAAAATCGTCCAAATGCCTCTCTCTTCTCTTTCACTAATACTCTTACTTCTTCATCCCACCACTCACTACCCTTTCTAATCAACCCACCTCCCACTCTTCTCATGCCACAAGCATCTTTTGCGCAATCCATCACTGATTCCCTAAATACATCCCATTCCTCCCCCACTCCCCTTACTTCCATTGTTCTCACCTTTTTCCATTCTGTACTCAGTCTCTCCTGGTACTTCCTCACACAAGTCTCCTTCCCAAGCTCACTTACTCTCACCACCCTCTTCACCCCAACATTCACTCTTCTCTTCCGAAAACCCATACAAATCTTCACCTTAGCCTCCACAAGATAATGATCAGACATCCCTCCAGTTGCACCTCTCAGCACCTTAACATCCAAAAGTCTCTCTTTCGCGCGCCTGTCAATTAACACGTAATCCAATAACGCTCTCTGGCCATCTCTCCTACTTACATAAGTATACTTATGTATATCTCGCTTTTTAAACCAGGTATTCCCAATCATCAGTCCTTTTTCAGCACATAAATCTACAAGCTCTTCACCATTTCCATTTACAACACTGAACACCCCATGTATACCAATTATTCCTTCAACTGTCACATTACTCACCTTTGCATTCAAATCACCCATCACTATAACCCGGTCTCGTGCATCAAAACCACTAACACACTCATTCAGCTGCTCCCAAAACACTTGCCTCTCATGATCTTTCTTCTCATGCCCAGGTGCATATGCACCAATAATCACCCATCTCTCTCCATCAACTTTCAGTTTTACCCATATTAATCGAGAATTTACTTTCTTACATTCTATCACATACTCCCACAACTCCTGTTTCAGGAGTATTGCTACTCCTTCCCTTGCTCTTGTCTTCTCACTAACCCCTGACTTTACTCCCAAGACATTCCCAAACCACTCTTCCCCTTTACCCTTGAGCTTCGTTTCACTCAGAGCCAAAACATCCAGGTTCCTTTCCTCAAACATACCACCTATCTCTCCTTTTTTCACATCTTGGTTACATCCACACACATTTAGGCACCCCAATCTGAGCCTTCGAGGAGGATGAGCACTCCCCGCGTGACTCCTTCTTCTGTTTCCCATTTTAGAAAGTTAAGAAAAAAAAAAAATAAAAAAAAAAGAATACAAGGAGGGGAGGATTTCTGGCCCCCCGCTCCCGTCCCCTCTAGTTGCTTTCTACGACACGCGGGGAATGCGTGGGAAGTATTCTTTCACCCCTATCCCCAGGGATAATATATATATATATATATATATATATATATATATATATATATATATATATATATTCCCTGGGGATAGGGGAGAAAGAATACTTCCCACGTATTCCCTGCGTGTCGTAGAAGGCGACTAAAAGGGAAGGGAGTGGGGGGCTGGAAATCCTCCGCTCTCTTTTTTGATTTTCCAAAAGAAGGAACAGAGAAGGGGGCCAAGTGAGGATATTCCCTCAAAGGCTCAGTCGTCTCTTCTTAACGCTACCTCGCTAACGTGGGAAATGGCAAGTAGTATGAACATGAACATATATATATACACATAC